>NC_083356.1:87162500-87462500 GCF_030254825.1 Meriones unguiculatus
GCACCATTTATTGAAGATATTGTCTTTTTTTCTGTTTTATGGTTTTGGCATTTATGTCAAAAATTAAGTTTCCATAGATGTGTTCATTTATTTCTGGGACTTTGATTCAATTCCATTGATCCACCAGTCTGTTTGTATGCTATTGCCATGCTGTTTTTATTACTGTTAATCCATAGTACAGCCTGAGATCTACAGGATGAAGATACCTCCACAGTTCTTTTATTGTACAGGTCTTTTTTGTTGTTGTTGTTTTTCTATATGAAATTGAGAATTGTTCTTTCAAAGTTTGTAAAAATTTATGTTTGGTATTTTTATGGCAATTGCATTGAATATATAGATTGCTTTTGGTAGGATAGCCATTTTCACTCTGTTAATCCTACCAATCCATGAGTATGGGAGATCTTTGCATCTTCTGATATCTTCTTCAATTTCTTTCTTCAGAGACTTGAAGTTTTTTTCATATAGGTTTTTCACCTGCTTGGTTAGAGGTACATCAAGTTACTTTCTGTTATTTGTGACTATAATGAAGGATGTTGTTTCCCTAATTTCTTTCTCAGCTCATTTGTCTTTTGTATACAGGATGGTTTCAGATTTTTTTTTTAAATTTTGTATCGAGCCACTTTGCTGAAGGAGTTTATCAGTTGAAGGCGTTCTCTGGTAAAATTTTTGGGGTCACTCATGAATACTATTATATCATCTGTGAATAGGGGTACTTTGACTTCTTCCTTTCCGATTTCTATCCCTTTGTTCTCCTTTAGTTGTCTTATTGCTCTAGCTTGGACTTCAAGAACTATGTTGAAGAGATATAGAGAGAGTGGGCAGACTTGCCTTATTCCTGATTTCAGTTGGATTGATTTAAGTTTCTCTGCATTGTGTTTGATGTTGGCTACAGGCTGGCTGTATGTTGCTTTTACTATGTTTGGGTATGTGCCTTGTATCCCTGATCTCTCTGAAACCTTAAACATGAACGGGTATTGAATTTTGTCAAATGCTTTTTGGCATCTAAGGAGATGATCATGTGGGCTTTTTTTTTCATTCAGGTTTTTTAAATTGTGGGTTACATTGATGGATTTTTGTATGTTGAACCACCTCTTCATGCCTGGAATGAAGCCACCTTGGCAATGGTGGATGATATAATTAGTGTGTTCTTGGATTCAATTTGTGAGTATTTTATTGAGTATTTTTGCGCCCATGTTCATAAGAGAGATTGGTCTGAAGTTCTCTTTCTTTGTAGGGTCTTTGTGTGGTATCAACATGACTGTGGCCTCATTGAATGAGGTTGGTAATGTTCCTTCTGTTTCTGTTTTGTGGAATAATTTGAAGAGTATTAGAGTTAGATCTTCTTTGAAGGTCTGCTATAATTCTGCACTGAAACCTGGCCTCTGCTTTTATTGGATGGGAGACTTTTGATGACAGCTTCTATTCCTTAGGTGATATAGGACTATTTAATTTATATACTTGATATTGATTCAGCTTTTGTAAATGGAATCAAAAAATTGTTCATTTCAATTACATTTTCAAATGTTTGTTGCATATAGGCTTTTGAAGTAGGGCCTAACGATTCTTTGGATTTCCTCAGTGTCTGTTGTTTTGTCCCCCTTTCCATTTTTAATTTGGACAGTGTCCCTCTGCCTTTTAGTTTTGGCTAAGGGTTTGTCTATCTTGTTTATTTTCTCAAAGAATGAACTCTTGGTTTCTTTGATTCTTTGAATTTTTCTCTTTGTTTCTAAAGTACTGATTTCAGCCCTGAGTTTGGTTATTTGCAGCCGTCTACTCCTCATAGGTTTGTGTGCTTCTTCTTCTTTTTTTTCTAGTGCTTTCATGTGTGCCATTAAGTTGCTTGTCTGAGATGCCTCGAATTTCTTTATTAAGGTACTTATTGCTATGAACTTTCCTCTTAACACTGTTTTCAGTGAGTCCCATAAGTTACGGTAAGTTCTATTTTCATTTTCATTAAATTCTAGGAAATCTTTAATTTATTTATTTCTTTCCTCCCTGACCCAGGTGTCATTGAGTAGAGAGTTGTTCAGTTTCCATGTGTGTGTAAGGTTTTTGTTTGTTCTGTTATTGTTGAAGTATAGTTTTAGACCAAGGTGATCTGAAATGATACAAGGGATTATTTCAATCTTCTTATATCTGTTAATTCTTGCTTTGTGCCTGGCTATATGATCGATTTTGTAGAAGGTTCCATGAGGAGAAAGAAGAAGATGTAGTCTTTTGTGTTTGGGTGAAATGATCTGTGGGCATCTATTAGATCCATTTGATTTAAGACCTCTGTAAGTGTCATATATTTCTCTGTTTAGCTTTTGTCTCAATGATCTAGCCCTTGGCAAGAGTGTGGTGTTGAAATCTACCACTATTAAGGTGTTGGGCTCAATGTGTAATTTAAGCTTAATAATGTTTCTCTGACAAATGCAGGAGCCCTTATATGTGATACATAGATGTTCAGGATTGCGATGTCTTCCTAGTGGATTTTTCCTTTGATGAGAATGAAGTGTCCCTCTCCATCTCTTTTGATTAGTTTTGGTTGAAAGTCTATTATGTTAGATATTAGGATGGCTACTCTAACTTGTTTCTTGTGTCTGTTTGTTTGAAAAATCTTTTTCCAGTCAATTAATTCTGAGGTAGTGTCTATCTTTATTATGGAGGTGTGTCTCTTGAATGCAGCAAAATGTTGGATCCTTTTTCCTACAACCAATCAGTTTTTGTGTGTCTTTTATTGGAGAATTGAAACCATTGATGTTAATAGATATTTTCTAAATAATATTGCTTGGTGTATTCCAGATTGCAACAGAAGACTAATTTGTACAGATTAAATGAAAAAAAAAAAAAAAAAAAAACACATGTAATGGTCCATCTTTAACACTTTTAAATCACATTTTCTATGTTTTTATAACCATGCAGATACAAAACTAAACCATGCATGTAGCAGAAATACAAAACAAAGCAAACAACAATAAAACCTAAAGGTATGCAGGATTCAAGACACAGCCTATTATGTAAAGATGTCTGCTGTCAAGCTTGAGTCTTGAGTTTGATCCTTGGGTCCTACATGGAAGAAAGAGAGAACTGATTTCTTCAAGTTTTTCTCCCACTTTCACACATATTTGATGATATCATGCAGTTCCCTCCAGAAACTCATACACATAGGCACAAAAGAAATAAAAATACAAATAAAATTGCAAATAGAAAATAAATGTAATCTGCCATTGTCTTCTGGTCAGTTCTACTATACAAATTTTAAGTATAATAAAATTAAAAAATGGTTGATTATATAGTTGTAGACAACGGGGACCTCTGCTTTAACTATGTAACATTTTTGTGTAGGTGTGAAGGTGAAATAGGTCCTTATCAATCAAGAAAAAAAATAACTGTAGACAATAAAAAGCAAGAACAAGGACCTTCAGTTGTAGTGGGTCTGTATTTTAAAGAATTAGAATAGAGAGAAGAAATGGCACAGTAAAAAGAGACCACAAGAACCAAATTCTTCCTATATGCTAAGCCATTGACTTTTTAAAATATATATATGTTATATATATATATATATATATATATATATACATATAAAATTTCAGTTTATTTATTTTACATCCTAAGGGTGCCCCATTCTACCTCTCCTCCCTTTACCACCTTCCCCATTTTCCTCCTTTTCCTCTCCCTTTCCCCCAAGAAGAGGAGGGAACCCCCTTCTCCCCATATTAACCCTCTCCAGCAAATCAAGTCACATAAGGATTGAATATATCCTCATCCCCTGACACCAGACAAAGCAACCATGCCAGAGGGAGGTGATCCAAAAGCAGGTAATAAAGTCCATGTTAAAACCATGCCCTCTTCACCAGGCTCTCCATATGAAGACTGAACCACCCATCTGCCACATATGTTCAGAGGGCTGAGGTCCAGACAATGCATACCCCTTAGTTGATGTCACAGTCTCTGTAAACACCCATGGGTCTGGGTGAGCTGTCTCTAATGTTTCTGCAGATCCTTCCATCTTTCCCCCAATACTTCCCCTGCATCCCCAGATCTTTATCCCAAACTTAACTGCATGTCCCAGAATCCCTGTGTCCATCCTGGGCTGGTTGGAGCTTCCCAGAGGACAGTCAAGTTAGGTTCCTGTCTGCAAGCAGAGCAGAGCATTATTAATAGTGTCAAGGGCTATCTTTCTACCATGGAGTTGGTCTCAGTTTGGGCCAATTATTGGTTGGACATTCCCTCAATCTTTGTCCTTCTTTGTCCATGCACTTCTTGTAGGCAGGGTAATTTTTGGATAACAGATTTTGTTAGTGGGTTGTTGATCCCCTCTTTCCACTATGCTTGCCTGCATAGGAGGTGGTCCCTTCAATCTTCATGCTTCCCAACCCTTGTTAATAATCCCTTGTATCCTGTCTGATCACCATGGAATAAAGCTGGACCTCAGTAACAACAGAAATAGCAAAAAGCCTACACGCACATGGAAACTGAACAACTTGCTACTAAATGACAGCTGGGTCAGGGAAGAAATAAATAAAGAAATTAAAATCTTCCTAGAACTCAATGAAAATGAAGACACAACATACCCAAACTTGTGGGACACAATGAAGGCAGTGCTAAGAGGAAAGTTCATAGCACTAAGTGCCTTCAAGAAGAAATCTGAGACAGCGCATTCAAGCAACTTAATGGCTCACTTAAAAACCCTAGAAAAAGAAGAAGCAGACACACCAAGAAGGAGCAGATGGTTGGAAATAATCAAACTCAGGGCTGAAATCAATCAAGTAGAAACAAATAAAACAATTCAAAGAATCAATGAAACCAAGAGCTGGTTCTTTGAGAAAATCAACAAGATAGACAAACCCTTAGCCAAGCTAACTAAAAGGCAACGAGACACCATCCAAATCAACAAAATCAGAAATGAAAAGGGGGACATAACTACAGACACTGAGGAAATCCAAGCAATCATTAGGACTTACTTCAAAAGTCTATATGCAACAAAATTTGAAAATTTAAATGAAGTGGACAATTTTCTTGATCGATTCCACTTACCAAAGCTAAATCAGGGCCAGGTAAATCAATTAAATAGTCCTATATCCCCCAAGGAAATAGAAGCAGTCATCGAAAGTCTCCCATCCAAAAAAAAAGCCCAGGACCTGATGGTTTCAGCGCAGAATTCTACCAGACATTCAAAAAAGAGCTAACTCCAGTTCTCTTCAAACTATTCCACAAAATCAAAACAGAAGCAACATTACCAAACTCATTCTATGAAGCCAAAGTCACCTTGGTACCTAAATCTCACAAAGACCCAACCAAAAAAAGAGAACTTCAGGCCAATCTCCCTTATGAACATTGATGCAAAAATACTTAACAAAATACTCGCAAACCGAATACAAGAACACATCAAAGATATCATCCACCATGACCAAGTAGGCTTCATCCCAGGTATGCAGGGGTGGTTCAATATACGGAAATCCATCAATGTGATCCACCATATTAACAAATTGAAAGAAAAAAAAAACACGTGATAATCTCCCTAGATGCTGAAAAAGCATTTGACAAAGTCCAACATCCATTCATGTTTAAAGTATTGGAAAGATCAGGGATACAAGGCACATATCTAAACATAGTAAAGGCGATATACCTCAAACCTATAACCAACATCAAACTGAATGGAGAGAAACTTAAAGCAATCCCACTGAAATCAGGGACAAGACAAGGCTGCCCACTCTCTCCATATCTCTTCAACATAGTTCTGGAAGTCCTTGCTAGAGCAATAAGACAGTTGAAGGAGATCAAGTGGATACAAATTGAAAAGGAAGAAGTCAAATTATCACTATTTGCAGATGATATGATAGTATACGTGAGTGACCCCAAAAACTCTACCAGGGAACTCCTACAGCTGATAAACACCTTCAGCAAAGTGGCCGGATACAAAATTAACTCAAAAAAATCAGTAGTCCTCCTGTATACAAAAGACAAAAGGGCTGAGAAAGAAATTAGGGAAACAACACCCTTCACAATAGCCACAAATGACATAAGGTACCTCGGAGTAACCCTAACCAAGGAAGTCAAAGACTTGTATGAAAAAAATTTCAAATCTCTGAAGAAAGAATTAGAAGAAGATATGAGAAGATGGAAAGATCTCCCACGCTCATGGCTTGGGAGGATTAACATAGTAAAAATGGCCATCTTACCAAAAGCAATCTACAGATTCAATGCAATTCCCATCAGATTACCAACACAATTCTTTACAGACCTGGAAAGAAAAATTCTCAACCTCATATGGAATAACAAGAAACCCAGAATTGCTAAAACAATCCTCTACAATAAAAGATCTTCTGGAGGTATCTCCATCCCTGATCTTAATTTGTACTATAGAGCAACAGTTTTAAAAACTGCATGGTACTGGCATAGAAACAGAATGGTGGATCAATGGAACCGAACAGAAGACCCAGAAATAAACCCACACACTTATGGACACTTGATCTTTGACAAAGACTCCAAAACCATACAATGGAAAAAAGATAGCATCTTCAACAAATGGTGCTGGTCCAACTGGATGTCCACATGTAGAAAAATGAAAATAGATCCACACTTATCACCCTGCACAAAACTGAAGTCCAAGTGGATTAAAGAGTCTCAGCTACAATCACACCCATATCGTCAGAGGAACCTACCCAGCAGGGCTCCAGCTTGACAAAGAGATGTCCCCCCCCTTAGTTTCTTTTCTTGTTCCCAGCCCTCTCATCCCCCACCCCTGATCTCCATATCTGATCCCCTCCTTTGCTTTTCTCCCCATTCCATCTCCTGCCCAGTTCCCTTTCTTCATCCATTTTTGCTGTCTATTCTATTTCATCTTCTGAGTGACATTTGCGTACCCTGCCTTGGGCCCTCCTTGTTACTTAGCTTTTTTGAGTTTGTGGATTGTCGTATGGTTATCCTGTACTATTGGTCTAATATCTGCTTATAAGTGAGTACATTCCATGTGTATCTTTCTGGGTCTGGGTTACCTCCCTTAGGATGATCTTTTCTAGTTCCCTCCATTTGCCTGAAAATTTTACTATTTCCTTGTTTTTACTAGCTGAGTAGTATTTCATTGTGTAAATGTACCACAATTTCTTTTTTTGGTTGAGGGAGACCTATGTTGTTTCCAGTTTCTGGTT
Organism: Meriones unguiculatus; assembly: GCF_030254825.1. Lineage (NCBI taxonomy): Eukaryota > Metazoa > Chordata > Mammalia > Rodentia > Muridae > Meriones > Meriones unguiculatus. The sequence goes on from NC_083356.1 coordinate 87,169,634, forward strand.
ATTACCAATAAAGCTGCTATGAACATAGTTGAGCAAATGTACTTGGATGGTGGCACACCTTTTAAGTTCATGCCCAGGAGTGGTATAGCTGGCTTTTAAGGAAGAACTATTCCCAATTTTCTGTGACAGTGCCAGATTTTTGAAAGAGAGGTTGTACAAGTTTGCACTCCCACCAGCAATGGAGGAGTGTTCCCCTTTCTCTCCACCCTCACCAGCATGTGTTGTCACTTGAATTTTTGATCTTAGCCATTCTGACTGGTGTAATATGGAAACTTAGAGTCATGTTGATTTGCATTTCTATTATGGCTGAGAACTTTAATAATTCTTTACGTTCTTCTAAGGCATTCAAAATTCCTATATTGTAAATTCATGGTTTCACTGCACTACCTTTTTAAGTGGATTATTTGATTTGTAGATGTTTAATTTCTTAAGTTCTTTGTGTATTTTTAGATATTACCTCTTTGTCTGATATAGGGTTGGTGAAGAACTTTTCCCAATCTGCAGGCTGCTGTTTTGTTCTATTGACAATATCTTTTGACTTAACAGAAGCTTCCTGGTTTCATGAAGTTCCATTTTTTAATTGTTGATAGCAGAGCATGTGCTATTGGTGTTCAGCTTAGGAAGTTGTCTCCTGTGCCAATGAGTTCCAGACTTTTCCCCATTTTGTCTGCTAATAGATTTACAGTCTCTGGTTTTATGTCTAGGTCTTTGATTCACTTGGACTTGAATTTTGTACAAAGTGATAAGTACAGTTGTATTTGCATTTGACTTTTGCTTTGTTTTGTTTTTTGTGAAGTTAATTAATTTCCAATGGAGGAGTAATACAATATGTCTGTCTTTAAAAACAATCTATATTTCTGTTGTGTTGAGTACGGTATAGACCTAAAAACTGGAAGCTCAGAAGTGAGTAAATCTGTTTTGATGCTGGTATGGTATTTTAGGAAGGAGATAAAGGTGAGATTTTGACTGCTGCATAATTAGTAATAACACCTGAGAACCTTTATGTCCTCAGATGGATATGTATTTTGTATTCTGAATGTCAGAATATTATGACTGAATGAGGATGTCAGGCTTGATTACAATTTTAAGATGGATAAGATGGAGGTCAAATAATTCATTGGTTGCAAACCATTTTTTCTTACTGGAAGAAACACAAAAGGGTGAGCTTCTTGTTGGGAGAAGGTTGTTAGAATAGTTTCTTGAGGTCATTCTTAAATGATGTCGTGATAAAGCGGGTGAATACATGGATTTCAAGGGAGTCATCCCAGATGAAAACATCCTACGTAGACTTAATAGAGTTCTGGGTTTACAAATTGAAAAGTAGTGTAACCAAAAGCAACCCTGGTGAAACTGGAAAAGAAAAAAAATTAGAAATTTTTAAAAGAGTGTGCATTCAGGTTTGTGGAAAGGTTGGAAACTTGAAAGGATATGATTAGATCATTTCATCAATTAGGCCTGTTTGGAAGATACAACATACTGTTCTCAATTTATCTAAAAATAAACACTCTAATATCCATCCTTACATTCATAAAATTATGCAAGAACATATGTAGATCACAGATCTCCATTACATACAAATATAGAAATACATGGATTATGATACATTGTGTTCAAAACAGATGATGACTTGCTGAAGTCATATTTTCTTATGTAAATAAGTAGAACACTCTTTTTTTATTAAAAAAATTAAACACTTTTCATGTTCCCTTGATGATGTGAGTGCTATTGTCCTACAGAATTCATGCTTCTGAATTTTTGCTTTCATCTACTTCAGGTAGTCTCTCCTCCCTGGAGACTGATGGTAGATACAACAATTATGAGGGCAATGCTGGGAATAATTCGTCACAGATGGTAAATTGCAGGTTAAATGAGGAAAGCTTTTCTTTCTTCCGGCCACCCACTCTTCATTTTCTTGAAATAGGTACATGGTGCTGTGTGCCCTCTGCTGTAGGTATGCCAAATCTCTAGCCTGCTGTTCATCTGGTTTAAATGACTTCCATTTGCTGTTTTAAAGGATGACAGAATGTTATGTTCAGAGTGCTTTGCAGGTACCAAAAAATGCAGTAATTCAGTCTTGATGTTTAACTGGCAAAAGGAAGCCCCCTGGGTCTGGCACAGACATACGGACTTCTCCCTTATAATAAATAACATTTGCTATTGCTAATATAACAATGAAATGGTTTGATAACTGATTTGTTTTAGAATAATGTAGGAAAAGTGCAGGTATATTTATTTAAAAATTGTGAATGGGCAATGAGGACATTTGGTTTTATGGCTCTCCCTATCTAGCCTTCCATAAAAATACAGGAAAAATAAAAATAGAGATCTGTTATTTTAACCCTTCACTAACCTCTATGTCCTCAGAGGTAGGAAATACAGAAATTCCACACACACACAATTTTTCTTTTGGTTATTTACAATAATGAAATCATCTTTACTTGGTTATTCATATTGGTCCAACAGGTTGTGGTAAGACATTCCTTCAGTTCTGCATTTATTTTTCTAAGTGAGTTCACTGCAGTGTTCAACAGGGACATGGGAAAGGAATTGGGGTAATGGCAGAGGAAAGCAAAGGAAACTTGGATTGCCAAGTAAACAGAGAAGATTAGGCAGACTAGAAAATAAAGTTGGGGATTTAAGTTTTAGCTTTACCCAATAACTGATGTGCTATAAGCTAAGAAAATTTGATCTGAGTTTTAGTTGAAATTTCTCCACCTGAATAAACTGGGGATGATTATTTGAGATATTCTTATAGAAATGCCTGGAGGTCATAGTAGGTATGCATCTAAAAATTATAATTAAAGGTTCTGTATTTCCCATGGTATCAAGATTGCCGACAAGCCCTTTTTATTCTATGTACAATCTTTACACAGTGTTTTTACCCATGTAGAAATACTATAAATGGTTAATTTCCTACCTCTCATTGAACAACATATTATTACATATGATATATATCATATATATATAATTTAAGATATCGATCTATATATATGATATGTATCAAAGATATATACATATATGTATATTTGTAGATATATATCTATAGAATATAACTATATATCACTGAGGATATATTAATATATATTAATATATAGTATATACCCATAGTGAGAAAAATACCTTCCTTTAGGTCTCTTGCTAATATCTCACATTATAATACTGAAGAAGTAACTCCAAATGTCTAATTGAAATTAGACATTTTACCACATTTTAATGTCATTAACCCAACAAGGTGTTTCCATCAATCCTATTTTATCATTCTTATTGTATTTTTACTGATAGTATAATTCCAATGGTTGTGTATAAATCCTCTTAATACCATAAAGGCTTAGAAGCCTGATTTCTTTGTACTCATCACTAATCTGCATTGAACACAATCATTTACCAGTTTTACAACCTCTCAATGACCTCAGTTCAACAGCTCACCTCCTTCCTCAGTGTTTAGTATTGCACACAAATATTGACCAATCTTGAAATGTTATTGCTTTTAGGATAGTGGGCTCCAAGTTACTTGGATCACACCTGAGAGCAGTGAACCATAATGGTGGTCATGGATTACATCTTTCTATTATTTCTCCTCAGCCTCTTTCATGAAAACTTTTACAGTTGAGCTAATTCATATTATTACAAGCAAACTATACTATCATTAAAACATACATAGAATTATAAAATAAGACTGATGGAAATTCATTGGCCTGGGAGATAACTTCCTGAACAGAACACCAACATCTCAGGCCCTAAGATCAATAATTAATTCATGGGACCTCTTAAAACTGAAAAGCTTCTATAAGGCAAAGGACACTGTCGATAGAACTAAACAGTCTGCAGATTGGGAAAAGATCTTCTCCAATCCTATATCTGATAAAGGACTAATATCCAAAATATATAAGGAACTCAAAAAATCAGCACAAATAAACAAAATAACCCAATTAAAAATGAGGTATAGTAGTAGTCCATTGTGTAAATGTACCAATATTTCTGATCTATTCCTCAGTTGAGGGCCATCTAGGTTGTTCCAAATTCTGGTTATTACAAATAAAGCTGCTATGAACATTTTTGAGCAAATGTCCTTCTTGTTTGTTTGTTTGAGCTTCTTTTGGATATATGCCCAGGAGTGGTGTAGCTGGATCTCGAGGTAGTACTATTCCTAATTTTCTGAGAAAGCACCAGATTGATTTCCAAAGTACAGAATCTCTGCACAGGTGTAGCCCATGGCAGCTCAGTGTCCAAATGGGCTCCTTAGTAAGGGGAATAGGGGCTGTCTCTGAAATGAACTCAGTGGCTGGTTATTTGATCATCTTCCCCTGAGGGAGATGGGGGGCAGTCTTACTAGGCCACAGAGGAAGACAATGCAGCCAGTCCTAATGAGACCTGATAGGCTAGGGACAAATGGAAAGGGAGGAGGACTGCCCCTATTGGTGGACTGGGAAGTGGGGGAGCAAGGGAGGAGAAGAGGGAGGAAGGATATGTTTGGGAGAAGACAAGGGAGGGGGCTACACTTGGGATACAAAGTGGGGTACAGAACAAAACAGAGAATTTTCAACAAAAGGAATCTTGAATGGATGAGAAGCACTTAAAGAAATGCTCCGCTTCCTTAGTCATCATGGAAATGCAAATCAAAATGACTGGGAACACTCCTCCATTGCTGTTGGGAGTGTGTACAAACACGTTGAATTCCAGTTTTGAAGATAAGCACTTTGTCAGAGATAGCCCCTGTGCCCAGTACTAAGGAATCCCCATAAGATCAAAGTGTCCATCAGGTACACGTTTATAGGGAGACTAAGTCCAGTTAATGCATGGTCCTTGGTTGGTGCTTTTCTGTCACTTAGCCCTCTTTGGGTTGCCTTGCAGTGCCACTGAGGAAAAGGATGGCGCAGTCCTCATATAACTTGATGTGTTGGGGTGGGTTGGTGGTTCTCTACTTTTTTGATGGGGAGGAGAGGGGACAAGGAAGTAAAGGGAGGGAAGGTAGGACCAGGAAGAGAGGAGAGAGGGGGCTATGATTGGAATGTAAGTAGAGTAAATGTATAAATTAATAATAATAATAATAACAGTGAAGATAAGTAACATGTTTAATGTGGACTTAAGTATTACTGACAAATAGCAAAGCAAAACAAAACAGATGCTACTTGAACATTGTTCTTGTCAAACCTTTTTTGTTGGAAATGAGTATCTGATAAATGATCACCATCTCAGAACTGTCTGTATTAAGTTCTTCCAGTGCAATAGCACTGCAATGACCTTTCCCAGCATTGTGATAGTGCAGACAATTCCCAGATTTGTTTAAAGTTTAAGACAGTGCCATGTCTTAGTATAATACTATTAAAAAGGTATTTACTTATTTATTTAATTTAATTTTAATATTCCTAATAAAGGTCTGGCTATACAGTACAAGGTGGCCCTGAGTTATTGTATAGCTATGCTATATTTTACCACTGTATTTTATTAGAGCTATCTCTCTAGTTGATGGATTATGTTTTCAATGGATAATTTTTTATTTTATATCATTACCTAATGTATTTGTTTTACTATTTTAATATTTACAAGTGTCTCTGGATTATACCCCCTCAAGTTGTAGGACTGAAATTTTAACATGGTTAAATGTGAAGTGCTCAATTAAACAATTTTTTTTTCTTTTTGCACATAATTCCAATGAAATAATTTGAAAGATTTATTAGTTTTTTTTCCTTGTTTGGACGCCTAAACTTTACCTGTTTTGTGTTCTCATCAGAAATTAAATCCCAATGAATAGTATTTTGATACAAAATATAGCAAGTTATTATTGTAAATGGTGAGAACTACTTACATAGATGTATGCCAAGCTTTCTAGATATTGCAAAATAAGTCCCAGTCATTCACGTGGTCCATGTCAGCTTTAAAGTGAGCAGTAGTTACCTTAAAGTTTCTCTTCAGGAACTGATTCCGGTGCTGATTTTGTTCAAGGTTTCTGCTATGAAGGGGCTATGATAGCAAGCACATCTTTGTTTATTGTTATAAGTTTTCATTAGGTATTATTTGTAGTAGCTTATGAGTTAGTGAGTATGACATGTGAGAGGATAGGGAGATGCTAACCTCTTCCAATGCTGACAATGTTTAAGTGACTTGTCGAGAGTTAGGGACATGCAGATCAAACTCCAATGCACAGTCCTAACGGTTAGGATGGTTACGGTCTTCTGATATTGAACAACATGCTTTGAAGGTCTTTACTCGAAGATGACACATGTCAAAAAGCTTAGATAAGTTATGGTGTATGATAGAAAGTATGAGAAATTCTTCATAATGTTATATAAGGAAATAGCTGGTGTAGCTGATAAAATTTCTGTGATTTGGAGCTAATTGCTTAACTAAACTATGGAATTTATAGTGAATTTCTTTTACGCAAAAATATAAAACCCATTTTATATTCCTTTTGACTAGCACTCATTAAAACACGATTTAGCATATAAAAAGTATAAAATCTGCTAATTTTATAATCAAATATGCCTTATTTTATGCTAGATAGTTTAGATTGAGGACATACATCAATTCTTGGGATTTAGAAGGTTCAATAACAGGGTTTGGTTAATTACTACTGGTATAAAAAATTACCAGAAGTTAATCAATTAATTTACATACAAAGATAATGATGCGAGTCTTCCTGGAAAAGACAAATTAGCTTCTGTTAAATTCAATATTTTAGGTGCTCAGGAGATGGCTTAGTGGGTCTTTCTCTATCTACTTGGTGTCTGGTTATTTTTTTTAAACACATTTATTTTTTAATTTTTTATTAATTACAGCTTATTCACTTTGTATCCCAATCTCATCCTTCCTCCCTCATCTTCTCCCATGCCCCTCTCCAAGTCCACTGATAGGGGAGAACCTCCTCCCCTTCCCTCTGACCCTAGCCTATCAGGTCTCATCAGGACTGGCTGCATTGTCTTCCTCTGTGGCCTGGCAAGGTTACCAGTTGTAGTGTCTGGATATTTTTGTAGTTTTTGTTGTTGTTGGTATGGAATTCTTGTGAACTGAACTTTCTCATTCTTACATGGCAAACACTACCAACTGAGCCTTCTCTTCAGCTCTAAACTCTTTACATAAATACAAAATAAGGTCTGGTTTATTTTCTTGAGTTGCTTGGGCAGGTAACAATATGTCAGCTAACAGAAGGCCTTGTCTGAGCACATCTCCTTAACCTGAAATGTTTTATTTATTTATTTTTCTTTTCGTAGTACACTCTGAGTCTAAAGTACATGTGAACTCTGTATACAGAAGATGTGTTTATACTGTAATCAATAGAAATTTCTGTTTTAAATATCCAATACTGATTTTCTGTGGTCATCGTCTGAAAACTTGTCCAATATCTTTTTAATTTTGTAATTATATTCATGTACAGAAAACTTAGCAGTGTACATTTAACTCAGTTTACCGGTGAGTTCTTTAGCTTTTGCCTTTTCCAGCTTGTCAGTGCCAGCCACAGATTTATGAACCATGATAACCTCCCCAGTTGCGGAGGATTTCACTGTATTCGTCTTTGTAATTGGTCCTAATAGGTTCCACTAGCTTAGTCAGAGCGCCCTTATCTTCTGAGTTAACCTTTGTGAAGGTGACAGTGGTGCAGGTCTTCCTGTGGACCAGACCCCACATCTTTCTGCACAGGGCAGGTAGAAAAACCACCAGCTCAATGGGGTCTATGTCAATCACCACTGGCTGAGCCTTCCTGTTCTCCACAGAGGTGGTGACTGTATTGACCCCAGATCGAAGGACAGGTTGTCTGTTAGTTGGGATGTCCCTTTTCCCAGCAGTTTTCTTCTCAGCATGGGCCAGTAGCCTTTGATTCTTCTGCTTTGCCTCTGGCCTGCACTTGTGGGCAACCTTAAGCAGCTCGGTAGCTGTTTGCTGGTCCAGGGCCTGGGTGAACTGCTTAATGGGAGGGTGTACTTTGGGACACTTACAGAAGTTGTCCCTTTGCTGCTGCAGCCTGATGTAGCAGGGCTTTTTGATGAAGCGTGCAAGCTCTTTTGGACTGAATATCCTCCCTAACTCTGAAGTTATTTGTCCACTGTTATACAATGTAACTAGAAAATCATGTTCCCAGGACAGTAGAACAATGCTCCAAATCTCTGTTTAGATAAAGACATTTGCTTATTTGAATTCATGGAAGGATTTATATTGCTATCTACAAGTAGATATCCATAGTTAGAGATATTTTATAGCTTTTTGACATTCAAATATTGCATAGGTTTAAGGGCTCAAAAATACGGAGGAACTATAAAAGCTGAATAACGGTCCATTTGTAAAATATTTCTTAAAGTATAGAACACTCAGATTTAATACTTGGTTTTGCTTGTTTAAGCACATGGTAGAATGTGAACACATTTTTCATTTGACAGAACAATACTGATTGAATAATGTAGTCTCTATGGGGATAATGCCAAAGCGAAGAAAGAAAATGACAGGCATGTCTTCTTAGGAAAGACCATTTAAACTATGCTTAGCATGGTTGTTCTTTATAGCAAAATATTTCATTTCTCTTTTGACAGAAAATGATTTCCTTATTCTTATTGAAATGTATTTTTACATGATTGAGACACATTCTCATCCCTGAAATTAAGATGCATTTGAACCAGCCGTAGTACCTGCTGTGTTGCAGAAACATGAAGTATACAACACTTTCTCAATGGCCCATACAAAAACAGTTTCAATTTTCCTACTAACAGTTGAATAAAGGTCTGAAATTCTAAGGTCAACAAAGTTTCTAAGGTAGGTATTTGCCATTTCATAGTCACTGAAAATAAAGAGGATTTATATCTTTGGTTAACATAGACAATAGAAAAATTTCTAAATGGTGTTTAGTTGCTGCTGCTTCCAGAGTAGTAAATCACAAAATATGATCTTTACTTTTTCTTTTTTTTTTTAACTTTCCTGGAGATGTTATAGCAATTTTGTTTGTTGGAGGTAGGACAGGAAATGTAATTAAAGGCTAAATTTAGATTCACATTTCATTTTAACCAAAAGAGTATGTGTGATTTGGACACCAGTCACCTAAGCACTTCCTATTTTTAAGGCGGCGTATGTTGTCAGCAAATCAGATTATCCAATAGCAAAAATACATCTGGCAGAGTTAACTATACCAGGTAACCTGAAACAGGAGCTTAAGGGTAATTAACTATGTTTTAACATTGGGTTGTTGTAGAAGAGTTATCTGAAATCTCTCTTTGTAGCATTGCTATTAAAGGAATACAACGGAAAGAAGACGAATGAAGACACTAAACTAAATTTCTGCCTTTGCATTTGACTGTACTAATAACAGCATAGTTAAAAAGAAAGCAACCCTGGTTTATATTATGTATACTTTAAAAATTTTTTTAGGCATTGATTCTTTTGCTTTTCCATATGGTCTTCATAAAATGAAGCTTTAGATCACAGAATCCTTAGCAAAGGCCTGCTACACATATCCACATTTACATTTGAAAAATATAAAAGCTTTCAATTTGGATTGACTTCAGGTACCTCTCTCATAAGAAAATACCCAATCGAATTATTTTGGACATTTGTCATTAACAATGTGGAGGAAAAGCTTTAATTTGTAACTTTATAAAAGAAACGTGGGGAGCTCTGTTTATAAAAAATGTTTTAATATATATGCTGTTGAAAGGGTGGGTCCATATTTGTGGGGCATACAGTAGAGTCCTGTGCACAAATACATACAACTCTGGTCTGGTTGGTTCAGATTTAATTACACATCTTATTGATAAGATCTAAATTGAGTTGAACTGTCCATTTAGTTGGCACCGCCTCTGAATGCCTCCAAACTTTGCTCCTCATTTTATGAAGAACCCATACTTCTCTGTATGCAGTGTTCTAAGAAAATGTGCCTTTTAAAATTATTATTATTCACTTTAGATCACAGTTTCAGTCCCCTCTCTCCTGTCCTCCTGGTTCCACCCTTCCTCTCTCTCAACCCCTCACTCCTCATAAAAGGGAAGGCACCCCCCCAAACAACCCACCTTTGCACATCAAGTCTTATTAGGACTGAGCTGCATCCTTGAAAAGCAGGCAACAGAGTCCATGTCAGAGACAGCTCCTGCCTCCCTTACTAGGTTACCCATACGAGGACTAGGTTCCCCTTTGACTACAGCTGTGTAGAGGGCATAAGTCGAGTCCATGCATAGTCCTTGATTGGTGCTTCACTCTTTGTAAGCATGCCTGGGTCCCGGTTCCTTGACTCTTGGTCTTCTTGTGGAGTTCTTGCCCCTCTGGGTCCTTCTCTCCTTCCTTCACTTTTCAATAAGGACCCCATGTTCTACCAAAGTTTGGCTGTGAGTATCAGCATCTGTTTCAATATGCTGCTGGGTGAAGCATCTCAGAGGATAACCATGCTTGACTTCCACTTGCAGGCATAGCAGGGTATCATTAATAGTGTCAGGGACTGGTTCTCTCCCATGGGGCCTCAGGGTAGGCCAGGCATTGGTTGGACATTTCCTTAATCTCTGCTCTAACTTTATCCCTGAAAATCTTGTAGGCAGTGCAAATTTGGGGTTGAAGTTTTATGCTTGAATCTCACTCAGAAAGGAATAGGCAGCAGGGATGGATGAAGAGAGGAAACAGGGTAGGAGAGGGAGTGTGGAGGGAAATGAGGATTGGGATCAGTTGTGGGGAACAGATGAGGAGAGTGTGTGGGTGGGAGATCAGAGGGCTTGGAGAGAGAAGAAAAACCTGGGTTGGGGGTATAGCTGAGACAAGCTGGAGACCTATGACAGGGTAGGCTACTAGGATATTATGGGGTGACTCTGGTCAAAACTCCTAAGAGTGGGGTCATAGAGACTGAAGAGGACACCTTCTAGCTAGGCAGGACTTTTGGTGGAGAGAGGGAATACCAAACCACCTGCAAATGTGCTTTTTAAAAAAAAAATTCTTATACATTACATTCTGATTACAATTTTTCCTTCTTCCAATCATCCCAGTCTATCATTCCCTATCTCTCCTCCCTGTTCCCCCAGTTCTACTGCTCTTCCATTTCTGTTCCAAAAAAAAAAAGAGAAGTCCTCCCAGAGATATCAACAAAACACAGCATAACAAGTTCAGTTAAGACTAGGCACAGGGCCTCCTATCATGGCTGGATGAGGCACCACTGTAGGAGGAAAAAGAGAAGACAAAAGAGTCAGGGACACTCCCTCTCCCACATTAGGGGTCCCACGAGGGTTCATGATTGTCCCTCCTGTCTCTGTGGTCCCCAATGAGCTCTGTTTAGATGATTCTATGCATTGTGTTCTCATGGCATCCTGGACCCCTCTGGATCCTGCAGTCTTTTCCCTCCCCTCTTTTGGAGGGTTCCTCTGGCTCTACCAAGTATTTGGATGTGGGTCTCTGCATCTGCCCTTATCAGTTACTAGATGACTCCTCTCTAATGACCTTTGGACTAGGCACTGATGTATGAGTATAGCATAATATCATTAGTAATCATTTCATTGAATTTCTCTCTAATTATGATTATTTTTTTTCTGCCATTGGTCTCTGGGCTGTACAGCCTCTGGTTACTGGCAATTGAGGCAGAGTCAGGCTTGGCCTCCATCTCAGGGCTTGGGCCTCAATTGGTTGGCAACTCCTCCAAGTTCTGCGCTACCATTACTGAAGCTCAGTGGTGGCAGGAAAAAAAAACAAACACGTAGGTCTAAGGTTTTTGTGGCTGGGTTGGTGTTCCAGTCCCACTGCTTGAAACTTTGCTGGGTGATATAAGATGGCTGGCTTAGGCCCTGTATCCCTGGTGTTAGGATTCTTCCTTAGAGTCACTCACAAACATTCTATGGAGTTTCCGTTTGCTAGGACTCTACATTGACCTCCTAAATAGCCCCTAATTCTAGTCCTCTCTGACAGTATGCTCTTTCGCCCTCAGCAAGTGTATTCTTACACATTTTACTCAAATTGGCCTATATTCTCTGATAACACCATGCCGTTTCAGCAAGGAGCATAGTGTTTCAAAAAACTAAAGAAATTTAAAAGTTCACTCTGCTGTCCTTCACAATCAAAATGAGCCAAATCCTTCTTCTCATTAACCCAGTTTTTATGGCTCCATCCATGAACGATTTGAGGTCTTAATCCTTATCTCACTTATTCTGAGGAGAGCTTGGATTCATTCATATGTATGTGTTTTCTCAAATGCAGTAGATACTTGGGAACAAAAATAGAAATAAAGCAATGTGGAACACGAGATCAACAATGTCGCAAATTTGTGAATCAGCTTCTGAATGACCTGCCTTTGACACCCAAACACACTAGTCCATTCACCCTCAAAATGTCAATTATGTAACTCAAGAGCATTTGTGAGGGCTGAGAAACAGTTTGTTTATGTAACCTGCTGTTGTTTTAAAGGGCAATGCCCAGATGTTCTGGGTGTGTGATAAGGAAAGAACTAATTAGTCTGTCTGCTCAACTATAGCCTACCTATGAGTACATGGATGCTGAAGGTTGGATGCAATGTGATGTTCTAGATGTGCACAAGGCTCATGAGCTTCATAGGAAATAAGAGGTTTAAATCAATCTTTGCTTTAAGTGCTGTTCTTTCCATAAGCATATTCTGGGGTCCTTTCAAATCCCTAGTCTGTTTTGTTTTTTTTTTCCTTCTGCTTCTTCTACACTTATAAAACATTAAAGCAATCGCCTCTACTGATGCAGGTTGCATTGTGTGGTTGTACAGTTTTAGCCATAAATTTTATTATAAACTAAATAATCTGAAATGATAGATTTATTCACCAGGTCTATTAACTATCAAAAAACCCTTTTGTCTTTTTCTTAAGTAAAATAATAATAATAATAATAATAATAATAATAATAATAATAATACTGAAAATGCATGTGCTTTATAATTTTATGTCAGTTTGACACAACTACAGTCATCTGAGAGGAGGGAACCTTAATTTAAAAAAAAATGTCTTCATAAGAGCCATAAGATCAGGTTTAAGCCAGGCCTGTAATATATTTTCTTTACTAGTGATGGAGGATCCGACCATTGTGGGTGGTGTTATCCATAGCCTAATGGTTCTGGGGTCTATAAGAAAGCACACTGTACCTGGTAAGCTAGGGTCAAATGGAAGGGGAGGAGGAACTCCCCTAGCAGTGGACCTGGAAAGGGAAATGGGAGGAGATGAGAGAGGGAGAGTGGAATTGGGAGTGTATGAGAGAGGGGGATACAGCTGGAATACAAAGTGAATAAACTGCAATTAAGATAAAAAAATAAAAATTTAATTTAAAAAAAAGAAAAGAAAGCACAATGAGCAATCCAGGAGGACCGAGCCAGTAAGCAGCACCCCTCCATGACTTCTGCATCAGCTCCTGCCTCCAGGTTCCTGCCATGCTTGAGTTCTTGTCCTGACTTCATTCCAAGACAAACAGTGATATGGAAGTTTAAGACAAACAAACCCCTTTCTCCCCAACTTGATTTTTGATCATGGTTTTTCGTCAAAGAAATAGAAACCCTGACTTAGAAAGTATGTTTGAATAGATGTCGAAGATTTGATCAAACATCCCCTTTATGGACGAAAATCATTCTACCCTAGATAAGACTGAAGTCATCTGGGCATTCTCACAGTGTTTTGAACAAAGTGATGTTATTTTCTTTGACACATTTTACATTCATTTTCTTTTGTCATGTGAACTTCTGGTATCCTCTACTTCAGACTTTAAAATCCCTGATTTCTCCTGAAAGCCTCAACATTTCTTTGGAAAACTGTTCTTTATCAACTAAGGGATATTTTTATGTAAATCCATTTCTACAATGTGTGAAAATTACAGCATAGTGAGGTGGGAATGTTCTTCACGACTTAGAAATTACAACTTGTAACAGGTCTTTTATCCTGTAGATCATAATAATTTTACAGTGCAATTAGCTAATCTCAATTTACTAAGTTCAATTAAAATTATCTTTTATTAATATCCAACCGTCAATGTTAGAAAATCATGAGCATCCATTGATAGTTAACTCTTTCAAAGCCATTATTGCTGAGGCTTATTTGTGAAAGTGTTTAGAAAAATTAAAAGTGATTAAATATTGACGTAAAATATTTAAAAAATAAGACTTGAAATTCTCATGGGACAGAAGGGCCAAGAATTCCAGATATTTTCTTGATTTTATTTTTCTTGGGAATTATGTTAAATTATTTGTTCTTAACTATAGACTATTTAAATTATTTTCTGATGCATATCTTCATTCTAAAAGGTTTAAGGATATTTCACAGTCTCGTATATTTTTCCTTTTATTGACCTTACTCATTACACTGCTTTAAGAAACAGTGTCAAGAGACAATTCACATTTTAGCATTAACAGAAACACTTTACTTAATATTTAACTTTAATTATAACATTTTTGTATGCTATTATAGAAAAACTACTTAACGGATATTACTCAGCTTTTAAAAAAATAGAATAATGAAATTTTCACGTAAAGAGATGAAACTGAAATGTATATATATTTTCTGAGTGAGCTAACCCGGTCCCAGAGAATCAATTGCTGTACATACTTTTTCTAATGTGATGGTCAGTGATACAGATATTTTGTTTTATATATTTAATTTGGTGCATAAGTCCAAACCAGACAACTAGAAGTGGGCCATTGTAATTGAGAGCAGATAAAGGAAGGAGGCCAGCGGATTGTAGGTAAAATGAACGCAAGGACATAGAACACAGGGTAAACAGGCTTAACCAGTGAAGAGTAAGGGAAGATGGGAGAAAAAATAAAGGGTGGGAGAAGGAGCTAACCTAGACGTATTAATCACAATTTCCAGTGACACACATAATAAAAGGTAATAGTAGAGCAGATGTGATATGAAATAAGGGGGATCCTGGGGAGCAGAGGAAAAAGGTAACCACCAACCCAAACCCAACTACAAATCCTGAGATCAAGAGTGACTTGCCTGTGTGATACACTGATGCAATAGTGCCCGTCACATGCACTAGCCCATACTGGACACTTTGAGTGGCCAAGAACCTGAGACTAGAGAGGCCATAGGTCTATGTGGAAACCAAATACTATTGTTCTGCCAAAGGAAGATAGCAATAAAACGACTCCTAGTGACATCCTGCTGTACTCAAAGTGAGTAACTTTAAAACATACCATCCTAAGTGGGGTATTTTCATTTAGTTCTCAGGGAACTATGCCACAGAGGAAGCAGGAAGATTGTAAGAGCCAGAGGGGAAGAATGCCACCAAGGGAACATCATTGTCTTCCAAACACAGCAAGAGATATGCACATCTGAACTCAGAGACCATGACAGCCTGCAGAGGACGGGCAGAGGTTTGAGCCACATACGGTCCCAGTGCTGAGAGCGGTAGTTGACATGATCTCTCACCCTTAACGAAGAAACTATCTCTGAATGATAACTTCATGAGAAGGAAAAATTAGTTTTCTCCAATAAAATCTCACTGTGTATGTAAACCACACTTAAGCGTAAGCCTTACATCCAGGGCACTACATGGCCAACAAAAACTCAATGGCATTTTTTTTCTCTCAATTTGCTTTGTTTTGGAGTGTCTTAGTGATTTTTTTTGTTTGTGGTATATTTTGCAACTTTGTGTTTTTTGTGAATTTTGTGTGTGTGTTTATAGGGCTTTCTCACTTTTTTTTTTACGTGTTTGATTTCTAAATTGAGAGACAGAAGAAGGCATGCTGTTCCTTGTGTGGGGAGGACAACCTGGGAATAGACTGGGGAGGGGAACCATGATCAGAATACATTATATGAAATTTTTTTTCCAATAAAAACTTAAAAAAATAAAAATAAATAAATAATAACAAAAAAAGAAGAAGAAAAAGCTTTATGGAAATCCACTACTTAGACAACTGATTATAATATACTATCAATGAGTAGAGAGTGATGTTTTCATAAAATATAAGTTATAATATGAAAATTTCGGTGCAACGCATGAGATACTACTTTAAGAGTCATTGATTATGGAAGAGAAAGGCTTATACAAAAGAACAAAGCTTGTAGTCATTGCTTTTGGTACCTACTCCATAACTACATGGTAGAAACCTATTGCTGAAGATAACATACAGTTGACAGGTAGGACTTAGAGAAATCACTCTCAGTCCAATAAGAAAATATTCTGGTGTGGCAAGGTGGGACTTTTCGGGGAGGGGCATCAACCCACCCATGAAACCCTGACCCAAAATTTGTCTCACCTAGGAGAAATGTAGGGATAAGGTTGGAACAGTAATTGTGGAAATGGCAAACAAATGACTGGCCCAACTTGGGACCCACGCCATAAGGGAGAAAGCCAACTCCTGACACTATTAATGATTCTCTGCTATGCTTTCAGAGAGGAGCGTACCATAACGGTCTTCTGAAAGGCTCCACCCTGCAGCTGATGAAGGCAAATTGAGAAAAACCACAGCCAAACAATAAGCCAAGCTAGGAGAGTTTTGTGGAAGAATGGAAGGAAGAATTGGGGGAGAGAGAGGGGTCAGGGACGCCACAAGAAGACTTACAGAATCAATTAACTTGGGGCCACGTGGACTAACTAACTCAGACTGAACCACCAACCAAAGAGCGTGTGCAGGCTTGATACAGACCCCCTACAGCAGCAGCTTGATCTTTACATGGGTTCCCTAACAACGGGAATAGAGGCTCTCTGTTTCCTACCTTTAGATCCCTTTCCCATAGCTGGGATGTCTTGTCTGGCCTCAGTGGAAGGGGATGTGCTTAGTCCTTTTTAAACTTGAGATGCCAGGGTGGGTTGGTACCACGTGGGAACCTCCCCTTCTCTAAGAAGGAGAGTATTAACTGGGGGGGGGAGGGGGAGGTAAAGTGATGGCGGGACTGATGGGAGCAAAGGGAAGAGGCTGGAAACAGGCTATAATGTAATTAAACAAACAAACAAACAAACCATTAGGTGGTTGAAAAGCCACATAGAAGAATGAGAAAAGGAAAAAGAGAAGAAAATATCCTCTTTGTCGTAAGCTTTTGTATTGTCAGAAGACTGCTTTGTAGATTACTGAGTGAGAAAAACTTATCATGCTCTTATCAAGCATTGTACTTGCATTCTATCATATTGAATTGCAAGGCAAGACACGCCAACTGGCGTATCAGTGATGTGATTGTGGTGAGGCAATCAGCCACGTTCTGATGGATTTTAGGTCTGCTCAACAGAAGGAAATTATGCCAGGCATTGAAACCTGCTGAAAATTCCATTACTGAGGAAGTTTTAAGTCCTAAGCCTAGTACTTTCATTTTCCTAAATGGTCATTTTTCTCAGACTGCCTTCTGAATTTTTATGCTTCACCCATAGTCCTGGGTTCCCTTCATGCTTAGTTAGAGAAGCTTCTTTGTAATAGGAAGCATTGACTACAGAGACTAAAAAAACTGGTTGAAGTGCTAAGAATAAGTGAGTGTGAGTATTCATCCCTGACTGGAACATCTTTTATCTACCTCTATTTCCCCTTCCAAAGATGGTGAAATATAACAAACAAAGCAGAAAGAGCATAAGATCAGGAGGACTAGAGAAGATCTCTGAGCACTGTCTTTCAGAAACATATGGCTTGTCCACACAGGCACTCACAGCACGTCTGGTTATGTGAATAAGATCCACAAAAGATAAATCTAGCCAAAATTCCAACATAGTCTAGATGAGAACTCATAAGGTGCTACTGCTAAGGAAGAAGTTATTGATGCTTAACAGCTCTTGAGGAAAGGATGATCAGTCTCATTTGAGGCTTTAGCCCTTGGCTAAAGTCACTAACAGGTTGCCTATATGCAGTGGATGCCCTCATAACCATGCACATAAAGATAGCACCAAATGTTCTTAGCTGGTTATTAAAACATAAGAAAGGAATAGGACATGATGACCTGGAAGACTGGCTTGTGTGAAGCTCCAGGAGGCCTTAAAGGGTGTGTGGGGTGTGGTAAATGGCGATCATATTTCATTATACACATGTGATATTTTCAAATATATAGTTATTAATAGATTTTTGTTTTTATTTGATATTTATTATAGAAAAAACACTAGTACTGTTTTTACATGTAACCTAGTACTTTGTGAAGCACAGCTTACATGAAAATATTAGGTAGTCTTTCAGAAATATGTACAACTTTAATGTCTTTACCAGTGAAATTAGTTTAAATAGAATTAAAGTTTATACTTACATTTATTAAAGTACAGATGTAGAGAATATATGTAGCAAAGTAGACTATATAGCAAGACATCAAAACAAGAAAAAAAGGCTCAGGAAGTTACTTTATCTTTTTTTCTTACAAGGAGTTTAAATAAAATGTTCACAATTTTGAAGCCTATGCTTAGTAATAGGACATAATTCTGATGGTCCCTTACATACATGAAGAAATAATGAGTAACTTCCCAAACTCATTGGAACACTAAATCTACTTAGAATGTTTAAGTTAAGCTTCTGGAGAAATGAACTTTGCTATCCTGTTTGAATGATGTAATTAACATAATTTAGAACAGTAAAGAACACTTTGATATAAAAATATATCTCTCTACAACTTGTAAAGTAATCCAAATTGAACTGTATGGGATGTCATTTTTCCTTTACAACTGTCATCTTTTCATATATTTCTTATCTCTGTGTGTATGTGTGGTGTGTGTGTGTGTGTGTGTGTGTGTGTGTGTGTGTGTTTGTGTGTGTGTGTAATTTCTGGTTTGAACTAGGCAAAGCTAGATTATTTTAAAAGTTTATGTTGTCTTTGGATTTTCAATTTAATTTTCTCTGTTGGGAATCATGAGCTACTTAAAGTATATCTGAAAATAACGGCTAAACATTCAAACTTTTAACAGTCATACAACTTTATGGACAGGAATCATGTAGTGAAGAGTATAAAATAAAGAAGGAAAAATGATACAGTTCAAATGTTCCTATGTCCTAATGGTCTGGTTTCATCTGTACAAACGATCTGACTTTCCTCGTCAGGCATCAGAGTTTTTACCATCTTTGAAGTCTGTGCTGGAAAGTATATTGGTAGCACACATTTTCATTCATTTTCCTAATCATGCTAAGGCCTTTCTTATATACTAACCCTTGCCTAGGACATTTCCCTTGCTGTCCATATCCTCTTACTAGATTTTTTTTGCATTATTAAAATTAAATGCCACATTCTGACTGCTATTTTTGAATGCCAACCTAAAACACACCATGCTACACTTATGCCATTTTTAGCACTAAGTATAACAGATGACTGATAGTAATTTATTGACCTGTTTCCTTATAAGGAAGTCACTTATGAGGCTTTTAGAACAATGCCGTGCAAGTGTGAAGCCTGGACTTGCTTGAATATCTTTTATTGAAAGTACAGAAAACAAATGTCAATTGTGATTGAATATAGTTGGTGGGCTTTACTATCTAGTGGAATAATGGTGGTTAATCAAAATATGAGAGAAATGGGAAAAAGAATAAAATAAACTAATTATGAGAAAAATTTAACCAAGTAAAGTACTACCACTGACAGAAATATGTACTAAGGTAAACATACTAAGCATAGAGGCCAATGTAGAAAATAAAAGAGGCATAGTTTAGACAGTTCTGTTGTGATGAATTAGAAGCAGGTGCTAGAGATGGTGTTTATCAAGAACAGTACAAAAATGCTGGTGGACATTAGGTACTGCTGGGGTTGGGAAAGATACAAACATGTATTCTAGCTTTTATCAATTTGATTCTTTGAAAAATCATCTGGGTAAATAAGAGGCTTTCACTGTATTCAACAAATACAAACATTCATTAGCTACCTAAGATGAACAGGGACCAAAAATCTAATTTATCCATTTCTTTTCTTTTTATTTTTTATTTATTAAAATTTATTCACATTGTACTCCAGCTGTAACCCCCTGCCTAGTTCCCTCCCAATTCCCCCTTCCCTCCCTCATTTCCTCCCATTCCCCTTTCCCAGTCCACTGATAGGGGTGGTCCTCCTCCCCTTCCATCTGACCCTATCCTATCAGGTCTCATCAGGACTGGCTGCATTGTCTTCCTGGTGTGGCCTGGTATGGCTGCCCACCCTGGGGGGAGGTGATCAAAGAGACAGCCACTGAGTTCTTGTTAGAGACATTCCCTGTTCCCCTTACTAGGGTACCCACTTGGACACTGCTCTGCCATGGGCTACATCTGTGCAGAGGTTCTAGGTTATATCCATGCATAGGCCTTGGTTGGAGTATTAGTCTCAGAAAAGACCTCCATGCCAAGAGGTTCTGTTCCTCTCCTTGTGGAGCTCCTGTCCCCTCCAGGTATTTATATCACCTCTTTTCACAGGATTGCACTCTGCCCAAAGTTTGACTATGAGTCTCAGCATCTGCTTCCATATCCCACTGGGTAGAGTCTTTCAGAGGCCCTCTGTGGTAGGCTCCTGTCCTGCTCCCTGTTTTCTCTCTCTTCTGATGTCTATCCTGTTTGCCTTTCTGAGTGAGGATTGATTATCTTACACAGGGTTCTCCTTTTTGCTTAGCTTCTTTAGGTGTACAGATTTTAGTATGTTTATCCTATATTATATGTCTAATATACACTTATGAGTGAGTATATACCATGTGTGTCTTTCTGCTTCTGGGATACCTCACTCAGGATGATCTTTTCTAGTTCCTACCATTTGCCTCCAAATTTAATGATTTCCTTGTTTTTAATTGCTGAGTAGTATTCCATTGTATAAATGTACCACAATTTCTGTATCCAATCCTCAGTTGAGGGGCATTTGGGTTGTTTCATGATTCTGGCTATTACAAATAAAGCTGCTACAAACATGGCTGAGCAAATGGCCTTGTTGTATACTTGAGCATATTTTGGATATATGCCTAGGAGTGGTACTGCTGGATCTTGAGGTAACACTATTCCTAATTTCCTGAGAAAGTGCCAGAGTGATTTCCAAAGTGTTTTAGACTTCCCTAGGGGCTTCTAGTCTGACTAAAATTTGAAAACACAAAAACAAAAAAACAAAACAAAGAAACAAACAAAAAATTTCCCCCAGTCCTATAGACAAGGGAGTCAGAAATAAAGTTAAAGTGAGGATTAACCACAAGAACCATAAGACCTAAAGCAGTGATCATGAGCATGATAAAAATTGAGAAGAAAACGATTAGAAAAGTCATTTTATATCAGTACAGTGTTAAGCTTTCGAAAAATTGCCTCACCAGCTAAAGCAGATTTCTCTGTTTCTTGACTTTAACCTTCATTTTTTTTCATTAGAGAATAAAAAGAAAGGTAGGCATAGAAGAAATATTGTTTTTAAACATGAATGTGAAAATGTCTCAGGAGATGATAGAAATTTGAAGCTATGCAAAAAAAAAAAAACTGAAAGGAAAGTATTTAATAGCAAATAAACAATGGCCTGAGAATTTACACTTGAACTCTGAAAACATAGGACTGTGTGTGTAAAAGATACATACATAAAGACATTGGTGATTGGCCAAAGGCTTAGCAAGTTTGGCACGATTTGAAGGGGAAAGAGGCGGTGAAGCAATCTTTGGCCCTTTGATTTGGCAACTCAATGTTGGTTGCAGCTTTTGACTTTCACTTTTTCTCAGGAAACATTTCTTAATATCCATCACCTACTAGTAAAAATGAGTGATTAATATGAAACTAAATTATGTAAAACATTAAAAGTAAATACATAAAGTTAATACCCAAATTTGTGGTGTGTTTCCCACCGTAGTCAAACTTCTCTGCAGTTATGATTGCAGACACCCATCACATCCAGAGGGTTGTCTCATAGGTGTTTTCCAATCTAGCCAATTTGACAATGACACATTTGGTGAGTTTTTATTTCCACATCTGACTCTCCAAGAAATCAATAAAAGTGTCAGATTTAAGGGAAAAATATGCATGTGGAAACAGTTAATTTGTGCAATCTTTCATTTTATGAAAAAAATTACAGGTATGAGTAGGTGGCAAAGACTACAGGTATTTCTCATGCAGAGAGGGAAAAAGGAAGACAAGATACTTGATGAAGATAGGTCCCAAAGAAGCAAAGGATGGAGGCACAAGGAAGTCATTTATACTATATCTTTTTCTTTCTTTCTTTCTTTCTTTCTTTCTTTCTTTCTTTCTTTCTTTCTTTCTTTCTTTCTTTCTTTCCTTCCTTCCTTCCTTCCTTCCTTCCTTCCTTCCTTCCTTCCTTCCTTCCTCCTTCCTTCCTTCCTTCCTTCCTTCCTTCCTTCCTTCCTTTCTTTCTTTCTTTCTTTCTTTCTTTCTTTCTTTCTTTCTTTCTTTGTTTTTATTCACCTCACAGCATGATCGCAATCACCCTCCTTCCTCACCCTCCCTCACACCCTTCTCCCATTTTCCAATTCTCTTATTCTCAGAGAAAGGGAGGCCCTTATATGGGTGCCAACCCACCTTGGTACATCAAAACAACAGTACTGTTGGTGTTCTGTTTAGGAAGTTGTCTCCTGTACCAATGAGTCCTAGGGTATTCCCCACTTTTTCTTCTAACCAATTTAATGTGTCTGGTTTTAAGTTGAGGTCTTTGATCCACTTGGACTTTAGCTTTGAGCAGGTTGATAAGTATAGATCTATTGTCATTTTTCTACATGTAGACATCCAGTTAGACCAGCACCATTTGTTGAAGATGATATCTTTTTTCCATTGTATGGTTTTGGCATCTTTGTAAAAGACCAGGTGTCTATAAGTGTGTGGGTTTATTTCTGGATCTTCTGTTCAGTTCCATTGATCCACCATTCTGTTTCTATGTCAGTGCCATGCAGTTTTTCTTACTGTTGCTCTATAGTACAGCTTAAAATCATGGAATCATGGATGGAGATACCTCCAGAAGATCTTTTGTTGTAGAGGATTGTTTTAACAATTCTGGGTTTCTTGTTATTCCATACGAAGTTGAGGATTTTTCTTTCCAGGTTTGTAAAGAATTGTGTTGGTAATTGCATTGAACCTATAGATTGCTTTTGGTAAGATGGCCATTTTTACTATGTTAATCCTGCCAAGCCATGAGCATGGGAGATCTTTCCATCTTCTGATATCTTCTTCTAACAGCACAGGCTCTAAGAGAAATAATCAATAAATAGGACCTCATGAAACTGAAAAGCTTCTGTAAAGCAAAGAACACTGTCAGCAAAACAAAACGACTGCCTACAGATTGGGAAAGAATCTTCATCAACCCTTTATCTGACAGAGGGCTAATATCCAGTATGTACAAAGAACTAAAGAAGCTGAAAAGCAGCAAACCAAATAATCCGATTAAAAAATGGGGAACAGAGCTAAACAAAGAGTTCTCTGTAGAGAAATATCAAATGGCAGAAAAACACTTAAAGAAATGTTCAACATCATTAGCCATCAGGGAAATGCAAATCAAAACGAACCTGAGATTTCACCTTAAACCCATCAGAATGGCCAAGATGAAAAACTGAAATGACAACACGTGCTGGAGAGGTTGTGGAGAAAGGGGAATCCTCCTCCACTGCTGGTGGGAATGTAAACTCATACAACCACTCTGGAAATCAATCTGGCGCTTTCTCAGACAACTAGGAATAGTGCTTCCCCAAGATCCAGCCATATCACTCCTGGGCATATACCTAAAAGAGGCTCAAGTACACAATAAGGAAATTTGCACAACCATATTTGTAGCAGCTTTATTTGTAATAGCTATAAGTTGGTAACAGCCCAGATGCCCCTCAACTGAAGAATGGATGCAGAAATTGTGGTACATCTACACAATGGAATATTACTCAGCAATGAAAAATAAGGAAATCATGAAATCATGGGACCTGGAAAGAATCATCCTGAGTGAGCTGTCCCAGAAGCAGAATAGTATATACTCACTCATATAGACATATAACATAGGATAAACCTACTAAAATCTGTACAGCTAAAGAAACTAATCAAGAGAGAAGACCTGACTAATATGCTCAGTCCCCATCCCGAAAGGCAAAGAGGAACTACTTCAGAAGAAGAAGAAAACAGGAAAAAACCTAGGAACCTGCCACAGAAGGCCTCTGAAAGTTCTGCCCTGCAGACTATCAAAGCAGATGCTGAGACTTATGACCAACTGTTGGGCAGAGTGCATGGAATCTTATGTAAGAAATGGGAAATAGTAAGATCTGAAGAGGACAGGAACCCCACAAGGAGAGCAACAGAACCAGAAAATTTGAACACAGGGGTCTTCCCAGAGACTCATACTCCAACCAAGTACCAGGCATGGAGATAGCCTAGAAACCCTGCACAGGTGTAGCCCATGGCAGTTTAGTGTCCAAGTGGGTAATGGGAAGAGGGACTGCCTCTGACATAAACTGATTGGCCTGCTCTTTGATCATCTCCCCTGAGTGGGGGAGCAGCCTCACCAGGCCACAGAAGATGAAAATGCAGCCACTCCTGATGTGATCTGATAGACTAAGACCAGAAGGAAGGAGAAGAGGACCTCCCCTATCAGTGGACTTGGTGAGGGGTATGTATGAAGAAAAGGGAGGGAGGGTAGGACCGGGAGGGGTGGAGGGAGGGGTTTATGGGGGGACACAAAGTGAATAAAGTGTAATTAATAAAATAAAAAATACATCTGCAGTACTAGGCACATCCTCTCTCACTGAGGCCAGACAAGACAGCCTGGTCATGTAAAAGTGATCCAAAGATAGGCAACAGAGTCAAAGACAGCCCACACTTGTTAGGGGACCCACATGAAGAACAAGCTGCACATTTGCTACACATGTGTAGAGATCTTAGGTCCAGCCTATGCATGCATGCTCTTTGGTTGGTTGTTGAGTCTCTGTGAGAGTCCCTTGATGCTGCTCACTTTCAATCCATGATCTCTATCATAGGCTGAAGACCTCTTAAGAAAGCCCCTTATATTCAAACTAGCACAAAGCAGAAAAGGCCTAAAAGTAAGGTCCTAATATGTTGAAAATATTTTGTTTTGAATTGTAAAACAGTTACTTGACCATACAATCATAATATTCTTCAAAAATAAACACAACAATAATGACTTGGAATTCAGAAAAGATGATTCATATGGAACAATGTCATTTTTTCTGTTAGATGGCTTTAAAGCCAGCATGAATCAGATAAACCTATGAGCAGTGTAATAAGAACAAGGTGCTCCACCCTGTTTCTCTGTTATTTTCTTCTCCTCCCAGGTCGCTTGAGCCAAGAGTCCTCCACATCTCCTCATCTGCTGCTGATAAGCAAGGCTAAGCCTGACTCTCCACAGCATCCTTGGAAACCTTACTCACTTATAACCTCCTCCCTTTTCCTCTCCAACAGAGGGCTAAAGATGAGGGTTTCAGAAATGAACAAGTTTATTGTGCCTGGCATTGGTTCACATTAACCCCATCTAGGATTCCTGAGAAATCAGGACACACTGGCATCTATCCCTGTCTTTCAGAACCAGAAGCCCTGCTAGGGAGAGTCAATAATGTGGGTTTTGATGTTACCCTTTAGGCAAATTTAAATATCTAAAACCATCAACTTTAGGGTAGTGATTGGGAAATTACAGCAACTATGTGAAATTCTGTCCACTGTTTATTTTGGTACAACAATACACATTAAGTATGATTTTAACATTGTAGATAATTTTAAAAGGGCTAACTAATAATAATTTCTTAAAAGTGAATGAAAATCAAATCAGATGAATGGGGAGGAGGTCCCCCATCAGTGGACTTGGAAAGGGTCACGGTGGAGATGAGGGAGGGAGGGAGGGACTGGGAGGGAATGAGGGATCGGGACACGACTGGGATACAGAGTTAATAAAATGTAACTGATAAAAAAAAAATTAAAAAAAAATTATTTAAAAAAAAAAGAAAATCAAATCCAGGTACCAAAAATTATAGCTTAAGTAGAATACAGGTATGTTCTTTCTTTCTTGTCTCGGCTGCTTCCATTAAACTCATTGCTCCCAGTCGCTGTCCCATCACACACACCGGCCCCAGATCTTTAACTAATTTAAGCTCTAGTCCACAGAAAACACTGGTCTTTCAGGTGTGAATTGTGCCTTTCTAGGGTCAATGTATGAAAAGTACCAACCTTTTTTTCCTTCCTTATGATATCTTCCCATTCATAGGCTTTGCCCTCCTGGTTTAGATTGCCAGTGGTATTTCTCCCCAGCCAGCTGCTTCTATTCACCAATGGATGCTTCACAGGGTTGCATGAGAGCAAGGAGTATGTCATAACAGAGGGATTGCCTTCCATTAGATTTCAAGCTGTGCACTGGCAATATTCCATCCAACTTTAGCCAAGGGTCTCAATCTTTGCTGTGCATAGAACTTTCTATGGTATTGATGAAATCATATGTTTTCAGGGCAAATAAACCAAGATCCTAACTAGTAGTTCATGGCTGAGCAATGAGAACCTGTGAGTAGCTCAGCTAACTGTGGCTCTGGTGGTCTAAAGGAGTTGTTTTTGAGAACCACTCACCTGTAGGAACACTGTAAGGGAATTTACACTGTTAGGAAGCTGATAGTAATATAAATAATCACTCTTCAACGGGCTCTTGAAGAATTTTCTCCATTGTTTCTGAATAGGGATAAGAGGCCTTTTTGTCCAAGAGATAAGATTTAAGATCAGAACCCTAAAAGACAAAACTTGACAATGAAAATTCAGGAAAGCATAGTTGGATTAATGAGCCATCCAAAGCAATTTGATCATCGAGACTTTAGAGTCATTTTCAAGCAAGTTCCTTCATTTTTATTTATTTAAGATTTCCTTTTATTTTAAGCATGTTTTACATAACCATTCTTTTTCTTTACATTTAAATATCACATTTAATGTTTCTCCGTAAATACATTCAGTCTACTCCATGGCATTGTCCTCTTCCTAAAAGTTAAAAAGATTGCTCATTATATACTGTTTCTAATTTTATTTCCTTTTTTCTAGTATTTCTTTATATGACAGAATTTTCAACATACATTCCAGTCAAAAACCTTTTCTTAAGTAAATCTAGATAATTTAATTGCACAAAACCAATATTTGTAAAAGCTTTCTTTAAGCATGAAAAGTTTAGATGATGTTCTATATGCCATTAACCATGAAGTTAAAACATAGTAATTAACATTTCTTTTCTTTTTTCCTCCCATTTTCTTTGCCTTCTTTCTTTCTTTACTTTTTTTTTTCTAACTCTCACACATGACAATTACATAGAACATCTGAGCAAACAGTTTGAATTCTAGACAATGATCTCTAAACAGAGGGTTTGAAGTCATGCTGACCGGCAGTATTCAATCTCTGAATGGCTCCTAACTCGCAAGTCTTGGGGCAAATGATCCTGATGTTGCAGAGAAGGGTTCCCTCATCCTTCTGCAACAATGAAAGCTTCTAATATTCCATACATCATACCCTGGGAAACTGAAAGTTCTTTTATTTCTTGCTCCCAAAATTTTCTTCTAGCCTATCTGCAAACAGATCTGAGAAGAGAATGAACCCAGCCAGGAAGGTCATCATGGCTAGTTCTCTGTGGCTAGTTTTCACAGAGGGAAAATTTTTATTCATTGATTCATTCATTCATCTATCTATTATTCCATGCCTGTGTTTTTATAGATTTATAATGTAAGTATTGGTCTTTTGAGTAGTTTTCAGAAAAAGAAAAAAATGAAATCCACATGAGGAAAGTTTCCCAGACTGCGCAGGCACCCACCCCCCTCATCTGAGGCACAAGCTCATGGTTTACATATCACTTCTCTTCCAGGGAGTACAGATTCCTGCTCAGCAAGAATTATAGCAACAGAGGGATGCACTCTACAGTGAAAAGGCCATGTGCATATACCTGGGTACCAAATCAGCTAATGTCCTCAGGTGTTCATTTTTGTATTTTAAAAAGTTCAAATCACTCTTGATGTGTTTTCTGCTAAGAAAGAAGAAAATGAAGTAGAGAACTGAGCTTTGGGAACACATGCCCCCTTTCTGTTCATATGCTCTTCCCAAAGATAAGTCTTTTCTAAAAATAACTAGTTCATGGGTTCCATCTCATTTTCAGGAAATCGGACTAATATTATTATTACTAATTTTATTATTTTCTGTCTCTTGTATATGCACATTACTTTTTTAAAAGGACAAGTCCGAGGAATGAAGAGATCACTGCAATACCAGAGTGATTGCTCAGTAAAGTGATGCCTAATGATCTGAGTTTGATACATGAAGGAAAGTGGAAGAAAACAAATTTCACATATTTTTCTTCTATCATACACATGAATGCATCACATGTAGAAATTCATACATATGTACACAGAGTTATAATCATCATAATTATAAATTTATAAAATACATAAAAATTTTGTTTAAAAGGAGATCATCACAAAGATATGCTGTATGTTTAGGTGTGTGTTTTGGTATCTTCCTGTCTCTTTAGTAAGTTTGTAGCCTGCCACATTTTCTTCATTCTAGTGAAAAAAAAAAAAGGCTGTGAAACAAGAATGAGAACACAATTTATTGGAGCCACTTATTGCTAGCATAAAATACATGCACATTTACCTCAAATCTTATGTGTTAATAGGAATCCTAGAAGAGTATACGTGCTCAGGCCAATTCAAATCCAGAGTCCAGCCAATGTTCTCTTCCTGAGGATCCACTTTTCTCTTGTTGGAGTTTTTTGTTGTGATTTGAGACAACTGCTGGGCTCTTTGCTTTATTATGTGACTTAATCCACCAGTCTTGGACTGAAGACGCTTATTTTGCTACATTCTGATGCCCAGTTTAGAGCTTTTGTGTTGTACTGTTGTATAACACACAGGGTGAATTTCTTCTTTCTCTGTTCTCTGTTTGTACCTTTTATCTTAGCCCTTATAAAATGACTTAGAATCATTTGAAGAGCATGATAGCACAGAACATTAAACCTCCAATACCTGGAAATCACTCGGCTGGAAACCTTGAACCAGACTTTGTATC
The DNA here is from genome assembly GCF_030254825.1 of Meriones unguiculatus. Taxonomy (NCBI): domain Eukaryota; kingdom Metazoa; phylum Chordata; class Mammalia; order Rodentia; family Muridae; genus Meriones; species Meriones unguiculatus. The sequence goes on from NC_083356.1 coordinate 87,198,411, forward strand.
CTAGTCAGTGCCATATCTTCCCACAATCTGCTAGGAAAAACAAATGCCATGAGGTCAAGTTAATGTTCTTAAGGATTTATAGCAGTCATTATAGGAATGCAGAAAAACAAAAGAACAGTAATGAGTGAGTCTGAATTATGTGAAAAGAACAGGTTTTGAAATACGATCTTAAATAGCATAGAGTTTTTTTTCATACTCAGACAGTGAAACTCCAAAATTAAGTTTTCTAAGACAGTAAAGTAATTTATAACTCTGCGATATTAGATATTTGTTTATTCTTTCTAGATACTGTGTTATTCCTATTATACCACCTACTCTGTTTATTTCTTATGATACTAATTAAAGAAATATTTTATAGCATGAAATATTATTTTGATGCCAGTTATCCCAAGCTCAGCAGGCCTCCTGGAAGCCTGTCCAAGACACTGAAAATTGATCTCTAGACACACACTTAGGAATTTTACTCATATTAGAATTAAAAACAAAACAAAACTAAACTCATCCAAATTAAACATTTTTCTATGTCCTTTTTCTTTTAATCATATTTTGATCATATTTAATATTAAAATACTTTTCCTACTATAATTTCTATTTTCTAAAATTCTAGTTTTTCTCTTACTTTTTATTAGTTCTCTTTTGGGTAATTATATTCCTAAGTAGCAAGATATCCTTTCCTTGCTTAAAGATGTCAGTCCATATGCTAATGTGTGTCATCACATCTGTACCCCACAGAATCTTAGGAAGATTGATATTCAAAATAAAAGAACAAAAACAGGATAATCAAGGTGAAAATTTGCAAGATAAGGGGTCTACTTCCTATCTTATAAGACTTTCTTTGATATAATGAACCTATTGCTTGTTCCAAAATATTTCTGAACAGTTATATGTCAAGAAACCAATCTTATCATTGAGAAGACAATCTCATAATAAAGGCAAGTAACAGCCATAAATAAAAATACATACTAGTGCCTAACCAGCTAGCAAAAGATATTTTTCAAAAATATTTGAAATTGCAATATGATGTGCTTATTTACTCTCTGAGCATTACAATTTACTAATTTTAGAATAATTATTAAGTAAAAATAACAGAGTTACATTGAATGGTTTTGGCTTCTTTGTTGAAAATCAAGTATTCATAGGTGTTTGGGTTTATTTCTGGGTCTTCTATTCGGTTCCATTGATCCACCTTTTTGCTTCTATGCCAATACTATGCCGTTTTTATTACTATTGTTCTGTAGCACAGCTTGAGATCAGGAATGGAGATACCTCCAGATGATCTGTTGTTGTACAGGATCATTTTGGAAATTCTGGGTTTTTTGTTTCTCCATATGAAGTTGAGAATTTTCCTTTCAAGGTCTGTAAAGAATTGAGCTGGTATTTTGATGGGAATTGCATTGAATCTGTAGATTGCTTTTGGTAAGATGGCCATTTTTGCTATGTTAATCCTACCGATCCATGAGCACAGGAGATCTTTCCAACTTCTGATATCTTCTTCAATTTCTTTCTTCAGAGACCTAAAGTATTTTTTCAAACAGGCTTTCACCTATTTGGTTATAGTCACCCCAAGGTACTGTATGTTATTAGTGACTATTGTGAAGGATGTTGTTTCCCTGATTTCTTTCTCAGCCCTTTTGTCTTGGGTATACAGGAGGACTTCTAGGGTTTTTTTTTTTGTTTGTTTGTTTGTTTGGTTTTTTTTGAGTTAATTTTGTATCCAGCCACTTTACTGAAGGCGTTTATCAGCTAAAGGAGTTCTCTGGTTGAATTTTTGGGGTCACTCATGTATACTAGCTTATCATCTGTGAATAGGGGTACTTTGACTTTTTCCTTTCTGATTTGTATCCTTTGATCGCCTTTACTTGTCTTATTGCTCTAGCTAGGATTTCAAATACTAAATTGAAGAGATATGGAGAGAGTGGGTAGCCTTGCCTTGTCCCTGATTTCAGTGGGATTGATTTAAGTTTCTCTCCATTGAGTTTGATTCTCTACAGTAAAAGAAATTCAGAAGGTATCTCCATCTCTGATCTCAAGCTGTACTATAGAGCAACAATACTAAAAACTTCATGGTACTGGCATAGAAACAGACTGGTGGATCAATGGAATCAAGTAGAAGACCCTGACATAAATCTACACACTTGTGGACACCTGATTTTTGACAAAGATGCCACATCCATTCAATGGAAAAAAGACAGCATCTTCAACAAATGGTGCTTGTCTAACTGGAAGTCTACATGTAGAAAAATGTAAATAGATCCGTACATATCACCCTGAACAAAACTAAAGTCCAAGTGGATCAAAGACCTCAACATAAAACCAGATACACTAAACCACTTAGAAGAAAAAGTGGGGAATACCCTTGAACTCACTGACACAGGAGACAACTTCCTGAACAGGACACCAACAGCACAGGTTCTAATAGCAACAATTAATAAATTGGACCTCATGAAACTGAAAAGCTTCTGTAAAGCAAAGGAAACTGTCCTCAGAACAAAACGATAGCCTACAGATTGGGAAAGGATCTTCACCAACCCTATTTCTGACAAAGGGCTAATATCCAGTATATATAAAGAGCTAAAGAAGTTAAACAGCAAAAAATCAAGTAATCCAATTAAAAAATGGGGTACAGAGCTAAACAGAGAATTCTCAATATAGGAATACTGAATGGCAGAGAAACACTTAAAGAAATGTTCAACCTCATTAGCCATCAGGGAAATGCAAATCAAAACGACTCTAAGATTTCATCTTACACCCATCAGAATGGTTAAGATCAAAAACTCAAGAGACAACACATGATGGAGAGGTTGTGGAGAAAGGGGAACACTTCTCCACTGCTGGTGGGAACGTAAACCTGTACAATCACTCTGGAAAGCAATCTGGCGCTTTCTCAGACAACTAGGAATAACGCTTCCTCAAGATCCAGCTATACCACTCTTAGGCATATATCCAAAAGATTCTCAAGTACACAATAAGGAAATTTGTTCAACCATGTTTGTAGCAGCCTTATATGTAATAACCAGAAGCTGGAAACAGCCCAGATGCCCCTCAGTGGAGGAATGGATGCACAAATTGTGGTATATCTACACAATGGAATATTACTCAGCAATAAAAAACAAGGAAATCATGAAAATTGCAGTAAATGGTGGGATCTGTAAAAGATCATCCTGAGTGAGCTATCACAGAAGCAGAAAGATGCACACAGTATATACTTACTTATATAGACATATAATATAGGATAAACCACTAAAATCTGTACACCTAAATAAACTAATCAAGAGGGAGGACTCTTGCTAAAATGCTCAATTCCTATCCAGAAAGGCAAAGAGGCTGGACATCAGAAGAAGGAGAAAAGAGGGAATTAGTCAGGAGCTTGACACAGAGGACCTCTGAAAAGCTCTGCCCTGCAGACTATCAATGTAGATGCTGAGACTTATGGGCAACCTTTGGTCAGAGTGCAGGGAATGTTAGGAAAGAAGTGGGAAACAGTAAGATCTGGAGAGGACAGGAACTCCACAAGGAGAGCAACAGAACCAAAAAATCTGAGCACAGGGGTTTTTCCTGAGACTGATATTCCAACCAAGGACTATGCATGGAGATAACCTAAGACCCCTGCACAGACATAGCCCATGGCAGTTCAGTATCCAAGTGGGTTCCATTGTAATAGGAACATGGACTGCCTCTGACATGAACTGATTGGCCTGCTCTTTAATTACCTCCCCCTGAGGGGGAAGCAGCATTACCAGGCCACAGAAGAAGACAATGCAGCCACTCCTGATGAGACCTAATTGACTAGGATCAGAAGGAAGGAAAAGAAGACTTCCCTATCAGTGGACTTGGGGAGGGGCATGCATGCAGAGGTTTGAGGAAGGGAGGGATGGAATGGGAGGAGGGAGTGAACCACAGGGGGGATTACAAAGTGAATAAAGTGTAATTAATAAAGAAAAAAAAAAGAAATGCTCCAAATAACAAGCAATTGAGTTTTTTAAACAGGGTAAACAAAACAAATAAACAATACAAATAAACAAGACCATTGATTAAAAAATAATAAAAGAAATACAAACAAGGAATTCATGAAATTTGCAGAGCAAAATGGTGGGATCTAGAAAAGGATACCTCATCTTGAGTAAGGTATCCTAGGTTCAGAAAGACACACATGGTATATCCTCACTTATATAGACCTATAAGATAGGATAAACATACTAAAATATGTGCACCTATAGAAGATAAACAAGAAAGACATCTTGGAGTAAGATGATCAACCCTCACTTAGAAAGACAAATGGGACGGACAGGGGAAGTAGGAGAAAACAAGTAACAGGACAGAAGCCTACTACAGACGGCCTCTGAAAGACTGTACCTAGCAGTGTATCAAAGCAGATGTGGAGATTCATAACCAAACCTTGGCCATAGTGCAGAGAATCATATGAAAGAAGGGGGAGTTAGTATAATGTGGAGAGGACAGGAGCTCCATAAGGACAAAATATATCAGGGCATGGGGGCCCTTTATGAGACTGTTTCTCCAGCCAATGACTATGAATGGATATAACCTAGAACCCCTGCTCAGATGTAGCCCACCATAGCTCAGTAGCATCAGGTACATGATCCCAAAGAACAGGTACCACCCCGATCTGCGAATGGCGGCCATCTGCAGGGCCAGTGCCATCCTGCGAAGCCAGAAGCCTGTGGTGGTGAGGAGGAAAATGACCCGCCCCTCCAAGAACTCCTGACCTCCACACCCCAGAAACAATAAAGAGTCCACTAACTTCTTCATGCAAACACACACACACACACACACACACACACACACACACACACAAAACGGTAGCTCCTGAGTATCATCTAGTATTCAGACCACACTCAAATTCCCCCTGTGGCTGTAAGAATGTTACTTATAGCTGGTTTATCCATGTGGTATCTAATTGAAGACCGCATATTACCTCTTATTTGTGTCTTTTAACTAAGCAAAATATCCTTTATTTTAGTATCATAAAAAAAAAAAAGAAGCCGAGAAATATGGAATCCTGGTACAGTGTCTGAAAGATACATTTTTTTTTATGATTCTGACGAAAGCTGAAAATCTTAAAGAAATTAATTCTTCTAACCCTCTAAGTTTTCAGTAACCAATGGGTTTCCCATAGTAAGGGGAACAGGGACTATTTCTGACAGGAACTCAATGACTGGCTCTTTGACCTCCCCACAACCCCCCCCCCAAAAAAAAAAGAAAAAAAAATGAAAATTAGTTTAAGTTAAAGTAATAGTATCTTGGGAAAAAAGTTTAATATTCTTCCATTATGGAAAGAGTTAATCTATTTGTGCCAGTCTCAGAACTGCTTAAAAACAACAACAACAAAAAGAAAACTAAAAGAAAATATTCTAAATCACAATAATCTTTCATTTTTTAGTCACTTGAAATGGATTACGTATTAAATTTTTGTTGTTGTTGCCTTGCCTAGCTGAGTAAACCTTTGTTCTGCATGCTCTGTGGCTATCGGTGCCTTTGATTATGGATTACACCACCATTTGATTTATTTTTTTCTCATGGGCAATATATTTCTTTCATTGAGCAACATCCTGAAACTTGGAAATCTAACCTGTGTTTTACTCTTAGAAAAAGAACATTCATATGGTAAAATCCTCCCCGGTTGGACTTGGTATTCATTCAACTCTTATATAGTTGATTTCAGGCCAGGTTATTTATGTGCTCTGTCTCAATTCAAATAAGATTGTAGAATATAAAATATGTCCTAGCTTTTACATGCAATAAAATAATAGATTTTTAGATGAACAAAACTAGAAAATGTTTATATTTAATGGTGAAGAAACAATTCTTAAGTGTAATTATATAGAACAATATCAATTTATTATTTTAAGTTAGAGACAACTCTTTTTCCCACAATCTATGCACATCTCTTCATGAATTCTGCCAAAATTCTGGGGGAGTGAAAGGATACTTTTTATCATGAAGCAAAAACAAATCAGATAACTACCCTGAACGATTTATGTATAGAAAAACAATTATACACACCATTCCTACCTCTGAATTTACTTTTTTGCCTCCATAGAATTGTGGATACATTAAACACAGTTTTCAGGGAAGTACTTTTACACATTCTGAATTGCTTGTCTAGTCATCTTCTCATATCACATTACTCATGTCCCTTTGCTGGAGGAAATTCCCTCTTACAAATGCTGTATCACTGGGAAGTATGTATATTTATGTAACCCTGGTGGCTCTGTTTCTTCTTAGATAAACTCAGTGCCATTATTTCCTGAGCTGAATTCCATAGTCTCCATTAATATTAATTTTACATTTACAAAAGGCAAAATGCCCATGAGTCTCCCTGATTTTTTTCCTCAGCATCTTTATAGCTAAAGCTTTGATTTAAGGGCTTACCAGGGTTTTCAATTTTCCTAGAAAATTCAGTATTTGGTTGAATGTTTGTGAGGCAACTCTCTCTTTCATATCACCATGCATTTTCTCTCTCTAAGTTCTCCAGGACAAGGTTGTATCAGAGATCCCTATCTAGCTGGTGGAAGAAAATGTTTTCAAACAAGTGAGCAGGAAAGTTGAGCATTCCAAAGAGCAGAGACCCTCAAGATTGTCTGCCTAATTTGAATGACCCAGAAAGGTTATGGAGATTTCTTATTGTACATGAACCTAAGATGGCCCCTGGGGACAGCTAAAAGCCCTACCGTGCTGGCTTGCTTGTCAAAACATACACTGAGTTCAGAGGACTGCCCTCTAGCTGATAGTACATTGGGACTTCATAGGTTAATTGGCCTGCAACCAGGATTCTTAAGGACACAGATTGAAATGTTTGAATTTTATGATGACATGAGTCATCTGTCTCCTTATTGGGAACTATTCAGGATATTATTGGGTGAGGTCACTGTTAAATAATACTTAGGTCTGCTTCTTCTATGACTGTAAAGTCTTAGAACATGTGTTTATATATACATGAACAGTATTTTGGCCTTTAAATAAATTGGAGTGAAAGTCATACCTAAATTATCCTTTAAAAAATATAGTTTGGATCTACAGTAAGTAATATGACTGCTGGATTCCATTTCTCTTTCTGAAACTTTCACATAAGACTACTTTCCTAAACATCTATTTAAGGTATTTATATGAATATTTTTGTTTGAGTCATACGTGAGTTAAATAGGACATTTGGTAGGAAAAAGAAAGCTACATGTCTCCCGGTCTTAATTACTGTCTAAATACGCCATCATTCAAGATCCCACATAAGTTTCTGTGGGCATACAAGTATGACATTTTTCTAAATATTTGAGTGAGAAGGGTACATGCTGTCACTTCTCCATATTTCTTAGACATCCTGTCTTTAAGGTATCAGGCTGATTTCATAGTTTTCTGTACATTTGTGATCTCAATAGTGAAGGAATCTGCCTGAATCCCTTTTCATTACACACAAGAGGTTGATCAGGCTAAGAGGCTTAGAACTATTTGGCAAACATTCCATGTCTCATGATTTCATGCAAGACAGCAAAAAGCCAATTATTATGGAATTTCTTTTATAAAAGTATGAAGTCTTTATTTGATTTCAGGGATGGGTGGAACCCCATCCGAGAAGGTGTCTATACTTTTTTTTTCCTGTTTTTTTTTTTTTTTGGTAGAGTTTATTTTCTCAGAGGATTCTTATTTCTTAGTTACAGACACAAAAAGACATATATTGATAAGATTATCAGTAAGTATATACTGAGTACTAAAAATTAACTTTGTAACCATACAGAATAACAGGATTCATCATGATGTTTTCATAGATGTGTATTATTATACTTTCATCTTATTTATTCCTCCACTGACATTCCCAACCACCGTTGCCCACCTCTTTGTTTCTGAACCCTGTAAATTATTCCCCTTCTGCTTTCATGTTCCTCTTGGGAATCATTACCTCATGTTTAATCTGACACAGAATCAAAAGACAATGTAGAGTGTTGAGATTTTCTGAACAATTAAAAGTAATGGTGTTAGAAGACAGAGTTATAAAGGAAGATGGGGGCAAAGTGGGTGAAAGAAGCTACTTGAACACTGACATGTGTCTCTCTCTTTACCACTATGAATTCGGGTGTCTCCTGCTGTACCATCCAGCCTTTATCCCAGTTGATGCAAGGATAGCCTAAGTGGCCAGAACAAACAAGAATCAAAATGGGGTGTTGGGTAAGAAATCATTGTGGAAATGTTAGTTTTGATACCCAGAGTTTATTATATTTCAACAAAACAAACATGTCTTGTAAATGAGGTTAGGGCTCAATACTGTTTCTTATTCTTTTCCGTTGGACATGTGTATCATAGACATGCAGCATTCTATACTAGACTTTCACAAATCATCATTGTAGAAGAATTTGTCTAGGGGTGTGTGAATCCATTTGTATATGCAACTAAAAAAACTATAATTATTGAAATAGTTAAAATTAAAAAAAAAACTTTCCTTGCTAAGGAATACATTTTCATTCATTATATCGTAATTCCATTTATCCAAAGAAGGAACTTAGCTTTTTAATTTACCTTTAAATTTGTGTACCCTCTATACCTCAAACGCAGCACAACTAGGCTATACGGCACTGTATTTTTTTTTCTTTCTCTTAAACTGGCTTCCATGATGGTCCCTTTCCAGTGCATCCTAGTAGGCAAAAGTGACCACTGGCCTTTCCACATAGCTACTTCTCATTCCAGACCAAGCAGGCTTACCCTATTCTTCTGTTGCCCAACACAAGAAAAAAAAAATTCCCAATCAGAAACATTTCTCTGTCACCACCAGTTTAATCATCCATAAACTAATATGTCAATGCTTTAAAACAGCTACTACATCTTCACAACCTGGGGCCTTTTCTTCAGTGCTTAGTGAGTTTTCTTGTATGTTTATAAAAAAATTAGTCTTTCATTTAGCTAAAATATTGATCAGCCAATAAAAAAATTCTTCCAAGCACAATTATTTTCCTTTTCCTTGTAGTCTCTTTGACACACAGGACACACACACACACACACACACACACACACACACACACAAACTTTTAGGTATAGAAACCATTAGCACAGTTCCATAATTACAGTCACTACTGTATCTGACCCCTCATTCATGAAAGCTCCTGCTGCTTAGCCTTAAGCTATTGGGCTCCTGTCATTTCCCACTGAACACACTGGGGTGGATTTGGGTGTCTTGCCCTCATTTACAATCTGAACAAAAGAAACCCAAGCCAAGAAAGCAGCTGGCACCATAAAAACGGTAAAAACTCTAGCTGGCATCTCTGGTTATCAGTGACTAGCCAAATACCCACAAGATTCCTGCCAATGTAGATTTCTGGGACAAAACAACAAAATAGATTTTAGTCAATAAACATCTATTTGACAAGAAATCAGACAAATCCATCCATACCAAGTGACAGGTACCTCTACAGAGTTCCAAACCACGGAGAACATTATGGACAAGTTGAAAACCTGCCTAAGCTAGATTCATACGTGCACGTGTTCTCTAAGGTCTTCACTTGCCAAATATGCTTATACTTTAGGTGTCAGTGCTACTCTCACGTTTGGCAATCAGTTGACAAGATAAACCCTGGACACATAAGAAACAAACATATACCATCCCTCTGCAGTGCTCTTTCTTTAGTTTTGTTTTTGTTTTGTACACAATGCAACAAAAAAGCAACATGCTTTATATTATAATCTAAAACACACATGGACACATAGACAACACATGAAAATAAAATTTCATGGATAATGTTATTATGGGTTAAGTATATTACACTCAATTTTATCACTCCTTCTCCACTTTATTCATACCTTATAGTAAGCTTAGATTTTTTTTTTCACCAAACCTACTTAATTTAATGTTCTTAAGCACCTTTACTCCCTTCCAACCCCCCTGCAACAGTAGGTAGGAAAACAGTAGGGAAAGGGACTGTAGAACTGTTTTATCTACTTTGTGCAGATTAGGGTCCATGGGTCATCAGGATACTAGCTGTCTATTCTGAAGGGCACCACCAAGCAACAACAGGATTCAGATCAGTGAAAGCCACAAGACTCAGAGAACTTGCCCTGAGAAGTTCTCTGGAATCTCTCTCTCTGCAAAGTCAAATGTCAAAGCACGAAGATCAGTGCGGCAATGACTATACAAATATCAGTGTCTCCTGTGAGTGGGCCTCTCCTCTGCACAGAGTCCACCCATGGATGTTATCAGCTGGCCAAAGTCACACCCCTCTTACGTGAGAGCTCACAGCAAAACATCAAGAGCCCAGCCTGAAGCAAAATATCACAATACAAAACTGAGCCTTCAAGGAAACACGAAATTTCCACTGCGCTTTATTTTATACTTTTGGGAATATTAGCTATGGAAATGTTCTTTGAAATAGGTTATATCCCAGCAGGAAATCCTGGCAGTGATGCCAAAACTAGTACTCTGATGAAAAATTTTTCATCCTTCAGAGTTTCCTTATGTGTTTCAATAGTTCTTTCCCACTTTTTGGTGGCAAAAGGAACTATTATTTAAAACTATTTTTAAATTAAATGTGTGTGTATGTGTTTGTGTGTGTATATACATATGTATATATACATATATACATATATAATTAAGTTGCTTATTTACTTTACATCCCGATAACAGTTTTTCCTATCTCCTATGCCAAGGAATAACTTTACTCTTAAGTCTTAGCACATACATCTTTCAAGAGAATAAACGTCACTTAATTTATTATACATTAGTCAACTACTTACCAAAGTGTGATTCTGTAACAAGAGTTCTCTTACTACCAAAATTCCAGTCAGAAATTGTAGCAGAAAACAGCCATTATATCTCAAATACTTAGCCCTATTTTTAAGGAATTAAAATCAATTGTGGATCTTTTTGAAGTGAATCATTCATCTAAAATTGACCTATTGAAAAACAATGATATTGATGGTAAATATAAAAACCCAACATTATTGTGTCAAACTGTATTTTTTCTCTAATATGAAAGTTCTACATTGCAATCCATAGATTTGGGGAAAATAGCTGTACATAGGACATGACGGCCATTTGGGGCATGCGGATTATGTGGAACACCCAGTCTCTTTCTCTATTCATATATTCATGCTGGGAAAGAATTGCGCCCTAGAACATAAAACAAACATCAAAATTGAGCTTGGACAATATACTACTGGCTTTTCCACCTCACCTAACTAGTTGAAAACTGAGCATAGTATTATAAGGACAGCAAGGGCCAGTCCTATAAGTCAAAATCTATATAGAAAAACAGTCACAATTTTTAAACCTCCTTGCTTATTTTGCTACCTAGAGTAATACAACAGCTTAAAACCAGAAAACATCCCAGTAGAAGGAGGAGACATATGTTTTAGAAGAAAGAAATGTGATGACTTTTGTTTCAGGATCTGGTTGGACTCAACAGTGAAATTGCTTTCAGGACCACACAGTTAGTAGTAGAGAAAACTCATTTCTAAAAAAAAAAAAAAAAAAAAGAGAGAAAGAAAACAAGAAGGAGGACAGAAAGAAGAGCAGGCAGCAGTAATTATACTTAAAATGGAAGCAACAGAAAAAATGCTCTGAGCTACACTACCATGCTCAAATGTTTCAGATTTTTTGAAGGATTTAGTCATTTCGCTCCTGGAATGTTTTCTCTGAAGCTACAATACTTTTCTCATAAATGATTATACAGTTTTAAGTAAGCTACCACACCCTCTTTCTGCTTTTCATATATTATATAGGAAATAAATGCATTCATGTTTTTTTCTGCTAACTTCATTAATGTAGAGCTTACAATGAAGTCAGTGTAACCTCTTATTAACTCCTGTCATCTGCTCACACCAGCCACTGATTAACTTTCTTTTTTTTTTTCCATAAGACTAGTGCTCACTTTATCTAAGCCTAAAAACATATAAAGGTTGTGTTTTTTGTGTTTTTTTGTTTTGTTTTTTATTAATAGGAAGTAAATTATGGTTGTGGCCACTTGGGCAAGAGGCAAGAGTCAGTTCTCCCCTTCCATCATACGGGTCCTGAAATGGAACTCAAGTACTCAGATTAGGCAGGATACTTCCAGGCTTGCAAGTGTTTCTTAAACCACAAGCATTTCAACTTTGTATAAATAGGAATCCTTAGTCCCTTACGATAACTTGCTTTGGGCATCACAAATAACAAAGTTAGTTTATCAAAATAAGTGAAAGTTCCTCTAGTAGGCTATTTTTATACAGGGAAAAAAAATAAGGGATTTTTCAATTACTTGTTCTGAATCAAGCAGCTACTGCCTGTAGGGGTTTGAACTCCAATAAGAATGAGGCAGAAGGGTGCCTGGAGCAATGAGTGGATATAATCACAGCCAACGAAACAGAGAGAGTGGCCACTAAGATGGAAAGGCCCTTCATATGTCATCAGAAACTTTGGTCAATGTTCATGGTCAGATATTGTTGGAGAAAGGCTGATAGAATTTCAGCAAGTATCCTCTCAGGAAGAATCATGATAAAAAGATGATATAAATATTCACACATAATTTCAACTATGCCAACAGCCACTTCTAGCGTAGACACTATTTTCTTGAGCAGTTTGTCTATATATTTTTCTTGATCAGCTTGAACTCTGGCTTCCTTTCAATATTCTTCCTTCATCAGGCAGAAGAGAGAGGACCTCCCACTTCTACGGTTGACAGACCTTTATTTCTTCTGTTAGAACAGTCTGTTTGTTCTGCAAATGTCTAGTCACCCAAGAAAAAATGCCCTTCTGCTACTTCCTTTTTTTCTTGCAAAATTAGAAAGATAGCTTTAAAAAAGTGTTTTTTTTTTCTCTCAAACAAATTCATGAGTAAATGAGGCAGATTTTCAAAGGTACAGAGAGAAAATACCTAATGTCAGTTAACTCATGAGTATTTGAGGATGACACAGAGATTCTGAAATCTGAAAAAATGTTTCTTCTCTCTGCTTTTTACATCATATTATGTAGTTCCCAATAGGTTTTACATTTTATTTCTTTGTCTTTTTTAACTTAAACACATGTAATCAGCAGAAAGGTTGGAGATAGATGGGGCTACCATTCATTCCATAATTTAATCACAAAACTTGTGTGATTATAAAGATTATATAAAACAAGTTATAAAACAGATTGCATTTTGTTGCAGGAATGTCAATTGTGTTCTCCAATTTTAGTTACCCATCCAATATATTTTATATAACTAAAAGTTTAAAATAAGAATTATTTGCTCTGTTTTAGAAAACAAACTAGGCATCTAATACAAATTCATACATTTTAGCCATCAATTAATTTATTCACACAGGTATTACTAGAGCTTCATAATATGGTAAATATTTTCTAGTTGAACTATAACTTAATGGCCAAATAAGTAGAGTACTAATAGCTATATATCACCAAAAAGAAAACATATTGTCCATGAAAATGTACTTTGAAATTTTACATTAAAAAACAATGAGTCTTTAACTGCCAATCTGTCATTCCTGTTCCCACACTCTATCTTCTTTATGCCCAAATCTAGTTCTCATTTTCCCAGTTATGTTTCATTGAAAATAGAAGCTGTCTTTATTTTAACTCTACCTGAAAACTATTACAAAAAGAGTTATTCAGGAAACCTATTGAGATAGATTCAAATGAACGTCCTTAAGTCATCGACAGTCATTAAAAGAAAGTGGGGCTTAAATAGTTAGTAGAACATAATTTCCCTCATTATGTGACATCATTTGAAGTCTGATTAGAACAACACTGATAAGACATAGTGAGAGTTCAAGGCATCCATAGCACTTTCAAATGAAAATCATAAAAAATGCATGTCATACTAATTGGGGTATCCATGCCTCTGGTTTATCATCCAATCTTTAGAATGTTTTAATATGACAAGGAAACAATTTTGCGCTGAATGCTTTTATGTCAATAGATTTCTCATAGCTAGTTGCCTAAAGTGACTATAAGCTTGAGAACGTTGTCAATGAAAATTATTTGATTAAAAGGCTATTAGGGAATATGAACTGTCTTCCTGCTTCCCTGAGATCCACATCAGCTCAGTAGGAAGCCCTGAAATTTAAATTCATGAATTATACTTTTATCTATCAATTCTAGCCTTTCTTAGCTTTGCTGTACAATTACTACTATACTCTTTTCAAATTTTATCATTTTCAGTTCTTTGAGAGTTTCGAACAATATATTTTGATTATATCCACCCCTCAATAGACCCAAGTTGTACCATCATTTTACTATCCATCCAACTTCTTTGTTTTGTTTTTGGTTAAAATTTTCAAGATCAACTTGTGCTAACAAGATATTCTTGGCTGTTTATCCTTCTACTGGAAAGTGGTTGACTTAATAAACAAAAGTGTTTCTTTGTCTTCTGGCATCTACAGATTGCCAAGACTCCACACCTAGGGATAGTCTGTGCTGGACTCTCTTCTCCATTCTGGGATTTGGTCTGTCTTGGTTTTGCACATGTTTCAGAAATGCTAACCCAACTGTGATGGGTTCATACCTCATGAGCAGCATTGCTGTGCTCAGAAGTTACTTTCCTGTAGTCATCACCACATCTTGCTCTTATATTTTGTCCCAACTTGCACAGTAATCCCTGATCCCAGGGAAGAGAAAGTACATTATATATCTTCCTTTAGCAACTTATTTTCTGTAGCATTCTGTAGCAACTTATTTTCTTCACCTTGCTTAGTTGTAAGTCAGTGTGCTAATCATTTTATTCTGCAAGTATAAAATGTTAGTTAGTTTGTTAGTTGGGAGTTGAGGGATACATTAAAATATGAATGTCATAAATATCTTTAGAAATCATTTCAATACTATGCCCACATAGCAGAATAGTAGCAATAGGAGTTTCAGAAACACAGGGCTCCAGCATCTAGACCTCACACTCCTCCCATCTTCCTAAAGACAGCTCTCATATACCAAGGAAAAGGTCCCAGCCTTTAGACCAAGGTTCCACTGGTCTCCCTGTGGTGACCATCTGGGCAGTAGGAGCATACTGGGTCTCCATTCCAAGGAGACAGTGCCCAGTGTAGTCTGAGTACCAGGAACACAGTGTTCACAAGGCAGCCAAGCCCCTGCACTGCAGACTCCAGAGAGAGGAGAGGATCCATGTGCCCAGATATATACCGTACCTCCTACCATACTGAAGAAGACTCTGATGTGCAGATCCAGCCTAGAATTTATGGCTATACTAACTGTCTTCAGGAGACCTACAGGACTTCATTGGATCACGCAAACTAGAAACATACATCCTAATCACCTACTTACAGGTACAACTGGGACACAGCCCACAGAGCAAAGCTGTAAGCTATGTGAGAGGATCCAGCCTTCCTGGCCAAGACCTAGGGCATCTCCCACATGCCTCAGAAGCTCAGAAGTTTCTAGGTACAACAAATACCAACACCAGAGACAACCAGTTGGCTAAGAGCTGGTCTAGGAACACAATCAAAAAGGCAGTGCAATATGGTGACAAGCTCTGGATAGTATAACACATGAAACATATGAAAATAACCTGAAATATATGCTTATGAAGCTGGTAGAGAACTTTAAAGAGGAAGGGAGTATATCACTTAAAGAAATATGGGAAAATATATTCAAGCAAATAGAGGATTTTAAGAAGGAAACCAATGAATTCCTTAAAGAAATATGGTAAAAAAAAAAACAATCAAATAGGCGAAGGAAATGAATAAAACTGTTCAAGACCAAAAAAATGGAAATAGAACCAATTAATCAAACAAACAAACAAAACCCTCAAAACTGAGAAAATCCTGGAGATGGAAAGCTTAAGGAAGAGAGTCCTAGCCAGAGCAATAAGACAGCTAAAGGGGATCAAGGGAAAAAGTCAAAGTTTTGCTATTTGAAGATAATATGATAATATACAAAAGTGACCCAAAAATTACTGCAGAAAACTTCTATAGCTGATAACAACCTCCAACATTGTGGCCGGATAAAAGATTAATAATAATAATAATTAAAAAAAAACGGTTGCTTTCCTGTATGCAAATGACAGAGGCTGAGAAAGGAATTAGGGAAACTACATCCTTCACAATAGCCACAAATAATATAAAGTATCTTGGTGTAACTAACAAAGCATATCAAAACCTGTATGACAAGAACTTCAAGTCTCTGAAGAAACAAATTGAAGAAAATATCAGAAGATGGAAAAGTGTCCCATGCTCATAAATCAGTAGGATTAACATAGTAAAATCACCATTTTACCAAAAGCAATCTACAGATTAAATGTAATCTCCATCAAAATTTCGACACAATTCTTTACAAACCTTGAAAGAACAATTCTGAACTTTATGTGGAAAAACAACAACAACAAAATAATAGCATAGTAAAAAAAAAATCATATAAATTAACAACAACAACAAAATCTTCTGGAGGTATCTCCATCCCAGACTTCAAGCTGTACTGCAGAGTAATTGTAATAAAAATGTAAGGTATTGGTATAGAAATAGACTGGATGTTCAATGGAGTCAAAGTGAAGACCCAAAAATAAACCCACATACCCATGGACACTTGATTTTTGACAAAGGAGCTAAAACCATGCAGTGAAAAACAGAAAGACTCTTCAACACATGGTTATGGTCCAACTGGATATTTACATGTAGAAAAATGCAAATAGATCTATATTTATCACCCTGCACAGTCTAAATAGATCAAAGAGCTAAATATAAAATTAGATACACTAAATGTACCAGAAGAGAAAATTGGGGAAATTGAAATTATTTGTACTAGAGATAACTTCCTGAAAAAAACACCAACAGCTCACAGTCTAAGATCAACAATTAATGAATAGGACCTCTTGAAACTAAAAAAGCTGTAAGGCAAAGAAAATACAATCAATAGAATACTGCCAATAGAATGAAACATCAATTTACAGATTGAGAAAATATTTTCACTAATCTTACATCCAGAAAAGGGCTAATATCCAAAATATATAACAAACTCAAGAAATTAAACACCAACAAACAAAATAATCCAATTACAAATGGACTACAGAGCTAAACAGAGAAATCTCAACTGCAGAATCTTTTATAACAGTGGGGTACGCAGATTAATAATCTGTGTACAAGATTAATTTGTAATCCCAGATAGCTCATGATGAAAGCCAGGGTAAAATGGTAGATACTTCTGGGGAAGATATTAAAATATGTCATTAAAACTAACCCCAGCCTATTCCAATTGTCTAAACACAGGAAAAAAAATAGGAATTGAATTTCCAAATGTATAAGGGAGGGCTAATGCTGAAATGTCAAATGCTCTACCCTTAAAATGGTTAACTGAAAAGGCTTTATGGGTAGATTAACAGTCCTTTACTAAGAAAAAGTTATAGGCACTTGAACAGCTGGTACGAGAAGAGCTGGAAGCTTAACAAATAAAAGAGTCTACCAGCTCGTATAATAACCTTCCACTTGTTATTTAAAAAAAAATCAGAAAAAAAAATAGAGGATGTTAACAGATTTCACTGTGGTGAATAGAATGATTCAACCAATATTTCCATTACAGCCTGGAATTCCCTTACCTTCTTTATTACTTAAGTCATGGCCTATGATAGTAATTAATTTAAAAGATTGCTCTTTCACAGTCTCCTTAACATGAGTAGGCTGGGGAAAGTTTTGCTTCCACAGAACCTACTTATAATAATTGTGGACCACAAAATGATATCAGTGGAAAGTTTTTCAATAAGGAATGTTAAATAGTCAAATTTTATATCAATATTTTGTGCAATAACCACTAGAAATAATTTGTAGGCAATTTCCTCAATTCATTATTTATCATCATATGGATCATATTTTGTTGGCTGATTCTGATGTAGATATTTTTGAGAAAATAGGTAAGAAAATACAAATAATTCTCCTATGCCTTTGGTTCAGATTGTTCCTGAAAACTACAGAAAGGAGACTATTAAATACTTGGATTATAAAATAAGTCAACAGAATATTCAACCACAAAATTTTCAGATCAGAATAAACTACTTGCACACTCTTAATGATTTTCAAAGATTAATGGGAGATAGTAATTGACTACAGCATACCATTGGTTTAATCACCCAAGAGTTAAATAATTTGTTTCAAATGTCACAAGGAGATTCAGACTTAAACAGTCCAAGATGATTAACAGCTGAGGCAGAACGAGACAGTCAACTCTGGTAGAACAGAGACTGCAAGGTGCTTATTGGATGACATAGATCCCAAACTTGATTGTATTTAGGTTATCTTGCCTTCAGCTCATTCTCCTATTGGGCTAATTATGCAAACGGAAGATAGTATTGACAAAGAACTTGTACCAACTCTCTGGCAAAAACGAACACAACAACTTAAAAGCAAGCATCTTCAGTTTATAAAAATAATTAATAGTATTCTCCCATGTATTGTAAAAGAAACACAAATTACTGAAGCACCTACATTTTATGCTGATGAAATAAGTTGGAAATGGCAACCTATAAGTCAGACAAAAATAAATTATTTAATTCAAAGCCCATTAACTTCATTCAAATATCAGGGTTGTAAGCAATTCTTATAGTATAATTAGATTTTTATTTATTCAATTGCAACAGGCAATCATAAACAGAAATTATTCAAAATATATGTCACCCATATTCAGTCTCATATAGACCTGTCAGGTTTTCTAATACAAGAAAACCAAGAAACTAACCAATTATTAATAGGAAATGTGTTAGAAGACTAAAAATTTTACCAAAAGTTCCCACCATGTTAACAGTAAAAGTTTAAAGAAAAGCATTTTTCTTTTACGTGGCAACAAGCCAAAGTAATTATAAGAAAATATCGTAATTACTTTTGTATACCTGAACTCCATTACCTGCTAGAAAAAATCCTAAGGGTACCAAAATAAATGAAATCTGGCAGTTGGATGCATTTCATTTTGCAGAATTTGGAAAACTAATGTTTGTATACCATATCAGTGATTCATATTCAGGGTTTCAATGGGGAACAGCTTTGAGTTCCGCAAAGGTCGATTCTGTAATTACATATTACTGAAAGTAATGTCCATTATGGAGATACCTGTACAAATTAAGACTGACAATGCAGTCTTGATGAAACCTGATAGGCTAGGGTCAGAAGGAAGAGGAGGAGGACCTTCCCTATCAGTAGAAGGTAGGAGGGGCATGGGAGGAGAAGAGAAATGGAGGTCAGGATTGGGAGGGGAAAAAGGAGGAGGCTACAGCTGGGATTAAAAGTGAATAAACTGAAATAACAAGGAAGGAAGGAAGGAAGGAAGGAAGGAAGGAAGGAAGGAAGGAAGGAAGGAAGGAAGGAAGGAAAGAAAAGAAAAGAAGAGGAAAAAAACTGACAATGACATTGCATATGTCTCCAGAAGAAGTAATTCTTTGCATAATATAATATAAAACACATTATGGGTATGCCAATAAAATCCAACAAGACAATTCGTTGTAGAAAGATCTAATCTTAAAAGAAATGCTTCTAAAACAAAATGCAAAACAAAACTAAACCAAAAGAGCGAAAGACCACCACCAACAACAACAAAAAACAGAAAAAGGAAAATTAAAGTCATCCTACTCCAGAAACATACTAAATAGTGCTCTGATAATAGTGCTCTTGAATGCTAATGACAAAGGAAAAGCAGACAAGAGACACTGGGTTATAGAAAAATAAAAATAAAAATCTGTGGAATTAAACCAACCTATATACTATAAGGATATGTTAACATCAGAATGAAAACCTTAAAAACTTGCACTGGGGAGTCAGGTTTGCTTATGGTTTCACAGAAACTTAAAAGCTCTGTGTGCCATCAAAATTTATAAATTTATAAAGATTAGAACTAAGCTGGAGAGGTCTCAAAACGTTGACTACTGATTTGAAAAGTGTTTAGTTTATTTAAAATGTCTCTATAATTTCTCACTAAACACAGTACAAGTAATGGAGTAAAACAGAAAGGGGAAAACGTAGTGAGAATTCTCATTTCTTTAACAGATATGTCATATTATGATTTTGTTTGAATCCCAGATGTGGGATATGAGGCTGTTTCAGATTTTCCACGGCAACTGATTTTGATTTGCTGTGTGCTCTGGCAGGGGTGTGATTTTGCCAGCTGCAGATAGTTTTTCCAAGCATATGACGTTTGGAGCGGGTTTATAAATGCTAGAGCCCTGAGAGGAGGAGCAGCAGTTGCTCCTCCTTCTGCTCCTGCTCCTGCTGCTGCTGGTGCTGGTGGTTGTTGTTTGTCAAGTGGAAGAAACTGAGTATCCCGATGGCGAACATCAAACTTGATCTAATACCCCTAATAAGCAGAAAGTAGTCTTATGATATCAACTCCACCTAAACTCTTAACCCACTTTCTCTCGTACCTAGTGCTGGATTGGTGGAAGGGTGAAATAAGGGCGGAGAAGGTTGGAAGAAATAAGAAGACATGAAGTTGCCAAACGTCCCGCTACACTAAACATTGTAAAACAACAGTTTTGATTTTATTTCCTTTTGAAATTTTCTTTCTTTTTTTCTTTCATCTTCCCTTCACATGTTGACTACATTCAAACTGAAGGATGGGAAACAAATAGGAACTTGTTTAATTTGTAACTAAGAATAATTGCTTTCTTCTTTTGGAGGTAGAAGTTTAAAGTAGAAAACCATTTAACATATACTTAGTTTTATTTTCACAGAAGACCTAGTATATTCTCATTATCTAAAAATGATTTATTGAATTACGGTCTCATTTTAATGAAAGAGCATTATAACCCGGTAAGTATGTAGAAACTGAAGCAGAGATAGACACGTGTAAAGAAAGACTAAATTCTGTTTGGAAATACTTCTTTGATTGGCTTTACTTGGTCAATAAAAAGTCAATTTTAGGGCTGGAGAGATGGCTTAGAGGTTAAGAACACTGGCCATTCTCCCAAAGGTCCTGAGTTCAATTCCCAGCAACCACATGGTGGCTCACAGCCATCTATAATGAGATCTTGTGTCCTCTTCTGGTGTGTAGGCATACATGCAGGCAGGGTATTATATAAATAATACATAAATCTTTAAAAAAAAGGCAATTTTAGTTAAGTTGGTAGAAATAGCTTCCTAATGAAGAGATAAAAGAAAACCAAAACAACTGAAAGTTCTATTAAATAGTTTAATCAAATACTTATTTTTATAATTAATTAATTTTTTTTATAAATTACAGTTTATTCACTTTGTATCCTGCTGTAGCCCCCTCCCTTTTTCCCTCCCAAACTCACCCTTCTTCCCTCATCTCTTCCCATGCCCCTCCCCAAGTCCACTGATAGGGGAGGTCCTTCTCCCATTTCCTCTGGCCCTAGCCTATCAGATCTCAGCAGGACTGCTCTGTGGCCTGGTGAGGCTGTTCCCCCATGGGGGGGGGGGAGGTAATCAAAGAGCAGGCCACTAAGTTCATTCATGCCAAAGACAGTCCCTGTTCCCATTACTAGGGAATGCACTTGGACACTGAGCTGCCATAGGCTGCATCTGTTCAGGGGTTCTAGGTTATCCCCATACATGGCCCTTGGTTGGAGTATCAGTCTTAGAAAAGACCCCTGTGCCCAGATTTTTTGGATTTGTTGCTCTCCCTGTGGAGCTCCTGTCCCTTCTAGTCTTCCTATCTTTTCCTTCATTCACAAGATTCCCTGCACTCTGCCCAAGGTTTGATTATGAGTCTCAGCATCTTCTGTGGTACCGTGCTGGGTAGAGTCTTTCAGAGGCCCTCTGTGGTAGGCTACTGCCTTGTTCCCTGTTTTCGCCTTCTTCTGATGTCCATCCTATTTGCGTTTCTGAGTGATTGATACTTCTTTTAAAAATATATATTTATTTACTGTGTATACAATGTTTTGTCTTTATGTACAACTACATGCCAGAAGAGAGCATCAGATCTCATTATAGATGGTTTTGAGCCACCATGTGTGTGCTGGGAATTGAACTCAGAACCTCTGAAAGAACAGCCAGTACCCTTAACCTGAGTCATCTCTCCAGCCCCCAATCAAATACTCCCTAATGTTCTGTTATGAGACATTATTGTGGGCACTTGTAATGCTTTCCTCATACCTTAGAGTAATGATTATTCAAATAATTTGTTAATAAAATCTCACAATGGTGTCTACGTATTTTTTATTTTCTTATTCTTTTTAAAAATTAATTTATTTTACATGTTTTGTTCTTGCGACTCTATTACATGCATAGCTGGTGCCGTCAGAGACTAGAAAATGGTGACAGGTCTGTTGGACTTGGAGTTGCAGATGGTTTTGAAGTGTAATGTGTGTGAGTGCTGGGGGCAAACCCAGGTCCATGCCCTCTGGAAGAGCAGACAATGCTCAGAACTGATGAGCCATCTCTCCAAACCCCCATCCACTTATTCTTATACTAAAATATATTTTATATACTTGACTCAATGTAGCTATTCCAGCTGATGACTAATGCAGCAAAGAGAAGGGATTTGTTTACTGCCACCACTATAACGCTAAATACAATAAATGAAGATAAGTATTTATTTCATTGACATTTGATTAAATTTTTATCACATCCATGCGGAAAAAAATAAAGAGAAATAGTAACAGCTTGTTCTAGGTTCAGAAAGGTGTAGTCATTGATTCCTTTAGGTGTCATTGAGAAAAAACAGCAACAACAGCACAATAACAAAGCCAAGAAAACATCACTGGGCAGGGAACTGCAAAAATGAGGGAAGGAAAAAAAATGAAAATTCGAGCAGAAAAAGATTCAAATAGAAGGAACTGTAAATGGAAATGAAATCACGACATATATATTCAACAAGCCATATATATTGGTGTTCCTAAAGAAGGTAGAGTGACGTCACACTTCGTAAAGGTGGTTCTGTGACAGTATAAAAATGCACTGGGCAGTGTTAAAAGTTCTTCTTTTGATCGTGAACAAAAGATAAGCTACCAAGCAGCTTTAAGAAAACAAGTAACATTATCTGGTTCACTTCCAACAGGATCACTCTATCACCTTGAAATAGACAGTGATTGTAAGAGGAAAGCCAGTTAAGAAGAATCTCAGCAAATACACTGGTAAAGAATGTGGATGCTTCGGACCTAAAAATACTGAAAATCTGTTGTACTTAAATATTAATATTAGTACTTATGGGATTACTGAAAAATGCATGACAGACTGAAAGAAAGATAAGATGAAGGAAGAATACATGAAATTTCACTTGAGAAAATGGAAAACTAATGAATTTTCATATTTAGGTGAAAAACTACCACAGAAAGAGTGGATTTGGGATAGGAGAATAGATAAATGGAGTCTGATTCGTTCATTTATGTTATATTTCTTATATTTTATAAACATTCATAAAAGACATGTCTTTTAATTAAATTTTTATTTTTTACATAAATTACATTTTATTTGCTTTGTATCCCAGCTGTAACCCCCTCCTTCATTCCCTGAAAATTCTACCCTCCCTTCCTCATCTACTCCCATGCCCCTCTCTAATTCCACCGAGAGGGAAGGTCCTTCTCCCTTTCTATCTGACTCAAGCCTATCAGGTCTCATCAGTACTGGCTGCAATGTCCTACTCTTTGGCCTGGCAAAGCTTCTCCTCCCTCGGGGGAGGGGAGGTCAAAGAGCCAGCCACTGAGTTCATGTCAGAAACAGTCCCTGTCCCCTTTACTAGGGAAACCCACTTGGATACTGAGCTGCCATGGGCTACATCTGAGCAGGGGTTCTAGGTTATATCCTTACATGGTCCTTGCTTGGAGAATCAGTCTCAGAAAAGACCCCTGTGCCCAGATATATTAAGCCCTTGTGGAGCTCCTGTCCTCTCCAGGTCATACTAACTCCCCCTTCCTTCATATGATTCCCTGTACTCTATGGAAGGATTGATTATGAGTCTCAGCATCTGCTTTGATATACTGCTAGGTAGAGTCTTTCAGAGGCCCTCTTTGGTAGGCTTCTGTTCTATTACTTGTTTTCTCCTACTTCCAATGTCTATCCCATTTGTCTTTCTGAGTGTCTTTGTTTTTCTTTGATCATTTTACCCCGGGTCCTCCTTCTTATTTAGCTTCTTTAGGTGTACAGATTTGTGTAGGTTTATCCTATCTTATAGGTCTAGTATCCACTTATAAGTGAGTATATACCATGCCTGTCTTTCTGTTTCTGGCATACCACACTCAGGATGATCTTTTCTATATCCCACCATTAGCCTGCAAATTTCAAGATTTCCTTGTTTTTAATTGCTGAGTAGTATTCCATTGTGTAAATGTACCACAATTTGTGCATCCATTCCTCCACTGAGGGGCATCTGGGCTGTTTCCAGCTTCTGGCTATTATAGAGGAATATAGAATTGCAGAGAAATACTTAAAGAAATGCTCAACGTCCTTAGCCATCACAGAGATGCAAATCAAAACGACCCTGAGATTTCACTTTACACCAATCAAAGTGGCTAAGATCAAAAACTCAAGTGCCAACACATGCTGGAGAGGTTGTGAGAAAAGGGAGCCCTCCAACGTTGCTGGTGGGAACGTAAACTTGTACAACCACTTTTGAAATCAATCTGGCACTTTCTCAGACAATTAGGAATAGTGCTACCTGAAGATCCAGCCATACCACTCCTAGGCATATATCCAAAAGATGCTCAAGCACACAACAAGGACATTTGTTCAACCATGTTTGTAACAAGACATGTTAACTGAAGCATATCTGGGGTTTAAATTGTAAAACTGACTCTGTATATAGAATACTGAAAACTGTAGGATTAAATCCAATCTGAAAAATAGAAGCAAAGTGAAAAAACAGACTAGTTGAATTGCAGAGAACTCAATGTGTTTGTGTAGGTTGAGCAAAAGGAAAGGAGCAGATATATGCAGTGAGAATGACAGAGGCAATGAAGCTGAATGACCTCACTGGGTGTCATGTCCTGAAAGGCATGTGCAGATGCCATTATAAAAGAAAGTTAGTAATCTAATTGATATGTGTAAAAATTATACCAAATAATTGGGTTTAGTAATATGGAGTCTGCAGGTCACTCCGTAAGACCTGGTTTACATGAGTCTTAGTTAGAATTCTAGTACTAGTTAACCTATAATCTAAAGCTAAATTACATTACTTTTCTAATAGATTCAAAATGTTTAGATGACTCTCTGAAATATAGGATACAGTCAGTAAGTATTTGCTTGAATATCATTATAATTTAGTAAAGTAAATGGAATTAGGAAAAGACTGAAATTCATTATAGTCTTCACTCTGTTGTTTAAGAATTGTTTAACTGAACAAGCTTACATACAAACTAGCTATAGTAGAGTCTTTCAGAGGCCATCTGTGGAAGGCTCCTGTCCTGTACCCTGTCTTCTCCTGCTTCCAATGTCTATCGCATTTGTCCTTCAGAATGAGGAAAGAGTCCTGTCTTCCTTGTTGCTTAGCTTCTTTAGGAGTATAGTAGTTATTTTTTATTTAGTAGATATAAGTGATAGATTTTATAAGAAAGAATCTGTGCTCAATAGTATGGCTTAGAATTTTAGAAATTGATGGTATGAAAAATTCTTAAATGAGTTTAAAAGAATATTAAGTGTGGATCAGTTTATTAAATAATAATAGACTTGCTCAATTTGAAAGTTTTAAACTACTAAGTTAAGTTGTGGTTTTGCAGTAACCACTTTGTTTATAGTCTTTAATACATGCAAGGTTAAAAGGTAGTGTGTAATGTATAAAATATCGTCAAGTTTATAAAAATTCTATAAACAATGATCAAGAGAGCAATGGACTTTTCCTGAAATCTATCAAATATTGCTAAATTTAAAAATACATTAAACCATTCATTCCATCTTTGAGAGTGTCAAAGACCAAGTTTAATCATATTCACCCCATACTGCCAATCTTCCAAAATCCACACACAACTGATTATCACCCATCCAATGTTGTATAGTTTGTTATCTTAAGGTTTTTGTTGTTTTTTTTTTTTTTCTGTTGTTGTTGGCTATTGTTAACTACTAGGCAAGGGTAGGGTTTGTGGACAGTTTCTCTAAGAATGAAGCCCTTAGTTAAGTCAACCACATTCTGGTGGAACACATCTGAAAATATTTGGGTGGAAAATACTTTTTTTGTTTTTTGAAAAGCAAGCTAGGCCAGTTGACTATACATGTATTTAATAGTTGTTGAGTGGCTAATATATGGTAAATATATTTCTCTACCACAAAAGGAGGAGATTCTGTAGAAAGTGACCTAAAGGGCCTGGCTTTCTTCTTGCTAATACAACTTTTCTTTCAGTATTGGAGAAAATATTTACAGTTCAAACTTCTTACCATCCCTAAGTATGTTGAGACAGGAATATAGATGTGTGATATAATCACGATTAAAATACAAAAATAAAAATCATTTACTTATTTTATGGATAGTTGTTATAAATATCAATTCTTTCTTCATGTCTCTTTTCTTCTAACCGATTTGTAAATATAACCTGAAGATGACAAAGAGAGTAGGCACGTGAGAGAGTAGGCAAGTGTGATAGGAATGGGAATGAGACTGAAGTCTGGTGTAGTAAGCTCATAACTGTGACTGCACTCCAGTATTTGCTGGGATTGGCTCTTCCTTTAATCCTGGTGACATGAAAGATTTTTTTATTCTTATCAATGATCATGTATTTTAGGATTTCGGCATACTATAGCTTCAGTGATATAACAACCAGTGTGGGAAACATGGGTAAATTTGTAATTACAGTGTAAGGTTGTAAGAAGAGCCAAAGAAGATAGAATAACATAGAAAACTGCAGAAGTGAATAATTATGTCATGTGGGCACAGGGAACCTTTAATTTAACTGCTGTTTAAAACTAGCACAGCATGAGTAGTCATTAACCTGAAGAAGACAGAATCGTGCATTCTAGGCAGAGAAAATAACATGACACAAAAGAACTCCGTTTCAAAACAGAAAGCCTTGTTACTTTGTCTTTTTTTCTGGTGTGTCTGGGATGAGAGATCTTTTGGCCTGTGCTACAATGGTTGGGCTTAGTTTGAAGACAGTGGGAAATCACTAGAAAATTGCCAGCAGAATCTGACATTATCAATTTGTGTTTCACATAGTGCTGGCAGCAATGTGCAGTATGAAGCATAAGTGCCGTCTCCCTTTCCTCCACCTCAACCAAAGGATATTGAATAAAATCCAAATATGCGGAAACCAAGGGATAAATACTGTCATCAAGTATATGAAACATTTATGAGAAGGATGCTCAGCAGTTGTTCTGAGTGTCTGTGACAGACCAAACACAATCGCAAAAGCAAGAGGGAGTTGAGTTGGACCCTTCGTGGAATATCTCAATTGAGGGCTGCCCTGGAAAGGGAGAGCACCAGAATGGGAAGAGCGGGCAAATGAAAAATGTTCCCTCCACTAGCCAAGAGAAATGAAAAACACCATCAATTCTAGAACAACTTCGGATAGTCATTTCTCTGAGAGCTAGGGATACAATATAGTTTTAACATATTCCTGCATCACAGCTTTATGATTCTTACAAGGAAGAAGTGAATTGTTCTATGCACAAGCGTCTCAACCAGCATGTTCAATTCCTTTGATCAGAGGCAAATGAAATATCTTTCATTTGCATTCATGGCCACATGCTTATATTTCAGTATTACAGTAAGTCCCGCAACACGATTGACTAAAATTTGGATTGTAGTATTTTATTTTTCTTCCTTTCCATTCTTTGGAAAGAGTGATAGCCCAGTGAGCTATTGCTAACAGAGAAGGCTGTATACAGCCTAGGCTACTCACGAATCTAAGTCTTTAATGTTTCCTGTGAACCCTGATAAGCTCATTAAAGACTTTATCTAGAAGAATAAAAAAAATATTTTCTATTCTAATTTATTTCATCCTGAAATCTTCATTGTTACCCTTAAGAGACTGAGTCTTCCTCAATTGCCCAGGTGGACCAGGCTTAAGCAATCCTCCTGCCTCAGGCTTCTCCATAGCAAGGATCATGTGTCTACTCATTATTTGCCTAGGAACTCCATTTCAATAAATGTAGCTACATGCCATTTATGAAAATGTTATTAAAATAATTGTGTTTATTAATTTATTCAGTCATTGATAACAGAGGCACAGGAGTCGTTAGAGGTGACCTGGAAGCTATCATGTCAGTTGGGCAGCAACTGTACTTACTCTATTTGCTTGTGACATTGCACTGTAGTTGAGCAGCCCATAGGCCGACAGGAAACATTCTCCTTCACTGGCTCAGTCTTAGTAAAAAGTGTAAACCCTATGAACTGATGGATTTTTCTTTTTTTTTTTTTCAATGCAGTTTATTCAGGAACATTGAACAATCCTCGGACCCCGGGGAAAGCCAGCCCACAGCTTAAATAGCCTCTGGGTAGCCAACCCAGCCATGCCACGGGGGCAATGCAGATAGGTCCACATACATGGAAGCAAGCCAGATCCTCGGCCTTAGCCAAATGTGGAGTTGTTCCTGACAGAGAGCACTCACCATCGGGAAGGTGGAAGGCGGAAACCAGCTCCATCTTTAAGGCATAGCATTCTGCAGCTCTCTACAGTTCCCCCTTTTTGTTTTAGACGCATCAGGCAAGAGTAGAGGTCTGATCTCTGATATTAGAAATAAATTGGGACTTTGTACAGATGTTCATTTAGGTGTCATCCACCCAAAGAGCATCGGACCCGTCCGATACCTTTTTCTCAGAGGCGGGACCTGGGGCATCAACCCGCATGCAATCAGACATGCTCTTCTCTGGGTCCAAAGCGGCTGACCCTGAGTGCAGTGCTTAGCCTCGCATCCTGAGCGTATCATTTTAGCTTTTTATGGTATCCAACCATGCTTGGGGAGAATGTCTTGCTTCAATGGCTGTAAAGGCCTGAATGATCATGGCTGCATCACACTGTTGTGAGACTCTAATCTTGCATATATACCACAGGCAAACCAAGGAGACCAACACCAGAAGGCCTGCTAACACTCCCATGCCCGCCCATTCCTTCAGATGATTCATGGCTGCAGCAATCCATGTTGATAATCCTGTGGCTAGTCCTGCGTCCACTCCGGTAGAATTTACTGTGACAATGGCCACTCTCAGCTGCTCCATCGTAGTATCGAATTCTCCAGTCCAATTACCTAAAATATAGCTCGACAATTGTTTAGACAGATTTGCAGTGCAGGAAAAATTCTCATGTTGTATGCTAGTGACACAAAGTCCAGCATACTTTCATTGACAGCCAGGTTGAGCGATTTGCCACAGGGTATCAATTTGCTCCTGCAAGAGGTCAGTCCTCTGATTGAACACCATCAAGCTTCCTTTTAGTTGAGCATTAATTCCTTTATGTACAACTAAGGCATGAGCTACATTGGCTAAATGATTATTCAGGATCTGAGCAGTCTGCCCAGTATGACTCATGGCTAATGCCCTGGTGGTAGCTCCAACAGCAGTCAATGAGATGGTAGTAACAATGGTGGCTGTAGTTCCAAGATCCCTTTTCTGTCTGAAGAGAGTCATAGCGTGAGGGGCATCAATGGGCATAGGCACCCAGTTCTATCTACTGATGAAAAGATGTATTATTGTGTTTTTTTAAAAAAAATTATTACTTTTGTGGTGGTAACTTTAAGTGGTATATTTTTAAAATATTACTTTGTTATAAATTGATTTTACATTATGAAATGTACATAATGTGCCTACTTATCAACATTTAGGAAATATTTTTAATAGTTTTGCCACGTATTGCAAGGAACTTGAGCCCATGTCATTTTCTCTGTTTTTTTTTTTTTTAACAAAAAAATACCTCTAGTTCCATAATGTACAATAAGAATGCTGTGTAGATATCTTACTATCTTTATTCCCTTCTACCTATGTTGTTAAAATGCTCTGAAGCTTGGTATAGGCAATTAGCTTGATGTCTCCCAACCCATTGTCCTGACGCTGTTATTTATGTAGCTATATTTATTTGAACATGAAGTTAAAATTCCTCCAGAAAATATAAACTCTGATAAATCTCATTTATCAAGAGAGATTTATTCAATTTGTTCAGGTTCTGAATAAATGTTTGATTTGTAAGTATGTTACTGAATGAATTGATTGATTAACCTAGGACTAAATGAATATTATAATTGAGTTTTAGCTTACTGATATTTACTATCTCTTAACGTTTCATGTTAGTTTGAGGATAAGGTAGAGATTTGATAATAGAAAATATTAAAGATGAACTGAGTAACAGATATATAGTATCCATTGCTTTATTTCTATAGGGCAAAGCATCCATGTCAGAATTAAAACTGTAATCTATCCAATCTGAAACATTTGCAGAATCGCAGAAATATAGACATTTGTCTGTAATCCTAGCACATGGAAGACTGAAACGGAAGGATATAGGTCGAGGTTTAATGTTAGCTACACAGTGAGTTGGAAGCATGGGTTGCATAACATCTTGTCTCAAAGGCATAAACAAACAAACAAACAAACAAATAAGAAAGAAAAAAGGACCTGTGGGGTCCCCATAATTTGTTTGATTTCTGGAAATGGATTTCTAGAACAGAGTTTGTGCAATCAAGTATATACATATCTAATGATGAGTATCCATGCTAGAAAATATGGCCATTTTATTGGAATAAATACAGTTTGGTGTAGCACCATAACTGTGTACACGTGATCAGTGTGTGTTCCATGATGCTGTAATAACTTCGGCATCATTTGGTGATGGGAATTTCACAATTGCATTATCTTCATACCCACCACCAATGTGTTTTCCATTATTCTGTGATAGCTACATTGTTGCCAGGTGACAGGACTTTCTCAAATGCATTATTGTCATACCCACCACCATCACACACATGACCATCCTTCACAAAAATCTCACCATTTAATGCATGTCTGTGTAATGGGAACAGGGACTGTCTCTGACATGAACTCAGTGGCGGGCTCTTTGATCACCTCCCTCTGAGAGGGGAGCAGCCTTACCAGGCCACAGAGGAAGACAATGCAGCCAGTTCTGATGAGACCTGATAGGCAAGGGTCAGACTGAAGGTGGGGAAGACCTCCCTATCAGTGGACTGGGAGAGGGTTATGGGTGGAAAAAAGGGAGGGAGGTTGGGATTGGGAGGGGTAGAAGGAGGTAAGGAGCTACAGGTGGGATACAAAGTGAAAAAACTGTAATTAATAAAAATTAAAAATTAAAAAAAAGAAAAAATGTTTTACAGGGTAAGACAGCCTACATCATTAACCTGAAGAAGACAGAATCGTGCATTCTAGGCAGAGAAAATAACATGACACAAAAGAACACATCTCCACCACCTCCTGGTGGTACAAGATGGTATAGTAAACTCCCAGTTGAGCATAGTACCTTGTGCATGAGAATACTGAATATTACATAAATAAAAATGATTAATCATTTAAGTCGAATTAAAAAATTACATAGCCTAACATAATTAAAAAGTCTAAGATTGATCTGGGAAATATGCAAAAGGATTCCCCTTCTTGTCCTTTACGACAACTTCTGTTGCATTGATGAGCAAAGAGGAGACATCTGATACCCCAAGACTCTTCAATTGTGAGTGATCTATTAGTACATATGTTGTTGATATTTTACCCTTGGTTTCTACTGAAAGGATGCTGTAATCCTGATTAATTAATTCCCAACAAGTTTCTTCCACTCGCTTTATCCCCCTATGAACACCAAAAAACGGTGTCAAGCATTGGTCACATTCACTTTCCTACTGTCTATTTTCAAGTGGATTGTTGAAGGGTGGCTGTAACCTGTGTGCCACCAGCATTCCCAGGCATTGTGCAGGTTGCCAGCGTGATATAGAAGGGGATGCGACAGCTCCCTTGCTGTCAGGAAGCTTCTTCTAAAGGTGGGATGAGAGAGATTAAATAAGTTGTTTTTTAATAAAGATAATTTTAAGGATGAAATCATGCAAAGGATAGCAACATATGATAAAGATAGGAATTTACTGTCTTAAGAGATGACTCCTTTATTTATGCTGTAACAGGTCAATTAGCAAGTGCAGCCTAGCTGTTGTATTATTACATTAATATTTATGATTGATATATTTTTTGGTAAAGCTGTGGTTAATCCTAAACCAGCTGCATACCCAAATCACCACATGGAGTCTAGGATTTATTTAGTTAACCTAGAACACAATGCTGGGCAATATAGTTACTCCATCTTAAACCTCCAAGCCCACATAGTTCCTACCATTCAGGTTTTACCCATTATGCTTGCTTTTAGTGATATCTTAGGTCCAGTCCATCTCTCCATGTGGTTCCAAGACCTCTCCTCCCATTTCTGCTCTCCCAGCTTCTCTTCTGCTGCTTCTCCTCCTCCTCTGCCTCCCACTCCTTCCTGTCCTCCTCTTCCTTCCTCTCCTCCCTCCTTGAACCAGGATGCTCCACCCTCTCCTCTCCATTGCTCAACATTGTGGCTGGTTGTTTTGACAATTTGGAGAACAAATGGTGGCATGTTTACACAAAGTTGAGACAGGTAATGCTTAGAATAAGTACCACAATACAATGTCCTGATTGAAAACCGAGAGTGGGGGAGAGACATCAGCATTTGAATAAACAAGGGTAAGTTGTGTACATTCCAAAAGAACACTATCCGAACACCTAGCAATCTCTTCAAATGCTTCAGCTGAAAGAGCACAACTTTAGATTTGTATTTTAGCAGTTCAGCATAGTTTTCTAATTATTTTCTACATGGCTTTTGTTCTTAAGCTCCCGTAAAAGATATATAAATAGCAATACAATCTGCAGGATGTCACAGATAATATTAACCCCTTTTGCTCAAAATTTGAGCACATTTTCAGCCAAGGAAGGTGCATGCATTTTTAATTTTTTTCTATATTATTATTATTTATTACAATTTACTCACTTTGTACCTGGCTATAACCCCCTCCCTCATCTCCTCCGGGTTCAATCTCCCTCCATCTTCCCACCCCACGTCTTTCCTCTTGTCCACTGTTAAGGGAGGTCATTCTCCCTACTCTCTGACCCTTGCCTATTCAGTCTCATCAGGACTGTCTGGATCCTCTTTCTCTGTGGCCTAGTTAGGCCACCTCTCAAGGTGGAGGTAATCAAAGAGCCAGCCACTGAGTCCATGTTAGTTAGAGACAGCTCCTGCTCTCCTTACTAGGAAACCCACATGGAGACTGAACTGCCTATGAACTATATCTGAGCAGAGTGTCTAGGTTCTCTTCATGCATGGGCTTTAGTTGATTACTCTGTTTCTGCAGGACCCTCTGAGCCCAGATATTTTGGCTCTGTTGCTCTCCTTGTGGAACTCCTATCCCCTCCAGGTCTTTCTATCTCTCCTTTCTTTCATAAGATTCCCTGAACTTTGCCCAAAGTTTGGCTATCAGTATTAGCACCTGCTTCAGTATCCTGCTGAGTAAAGTCTTTCAGAGGACCCCTGTGGAAGGCCCCTGTCCTGTTCTCTGTTTTCTCCTACTTCCGATGTCTATCCTATTTGGCCCTCTGGGTGAGGATTAAACATCTTTCCTAGAGTGCTCCTTGTACTTTAGCTTTTTTAGGACTATAGATGTTAGTGTGTTTGTCCTATATTATATGGCTAATATCCATTTATAAGTCAGTATATACCACGTGTGTCCTTTTGCTTCTAAGTTACCTCACTGAGGATGATCTTTTCTAGTCCCATCCAACTGCCTGAAATTTTCATGATTTCCTTGTTTTTAATTGCTGAGTAATATTCCATTGTGTAAATATAAAACAATTTATGCATTCATTCTTCAACTGAGGATCATCTAGGTTGTTTCCAGATTCTGGCTATTACGAATAAAGCTGCTATGAACATAGCTGAGCAAATGTTCTTGTTGTATGCTTTGGAAATCAATCTGGAACTTTCTCACAAAATTAGAAGTAGTGCTACCTCAATATCCAGCTATACCACTCCTGGGCATATATCTGAAAGGAGCAAACATTTTTAAACATTAAATTTCAGTTAGATTATACAATTGTTTGGCTTGACAGAATGGCTTTCAGGGTTACTTGATTCCCATATTATCCTGAAAACTGATTTAAGGAAATATACTTCTGCTGTATAAAGAACTCTGACTGAAACTGAAACTTCTTTCAGAAAGGGGAAATATAATATTTTTTAAGAAAGCTTAGAGCAAAAATAAAATGGGTAGAGATGAATGTAGTAACAACAGCAACAACAAAAACAAAAACAAATGAGAAAAATAGCTGCGCATAATCCAGAGGAGTTGGGAATGGGTTCAGGCAGAAGACCCATTCTTTTTCTGACTAGCAACTTCAGTTGGCAGGTTCTTATCGTCTGCAGTGATACCTAAGGTCTACAGGACTTTTGTCTCTACTACTGTTGCCTTGCTGCCATACTGCACAGGCAGTGTTGGGTGGGCTTGAACTCTTTTATAACTAACAATTTAAGCTTCAGAGTTCTACCATCAAAGCCATACATAAGAGGGAATTACATTTAGAGCAAATTTCATACAGTAGATACTCATGTTATGTTGTTGAGTGATGGACTCAAGCAAGCACATGAATCATAAGCAGTGACTCTATTAAACTCATGATTTACTATACATTTAAAGACAAAGTCTTTAAAAACTGAGAGTGAGTGTTTTTATGAAAACCTTATGTATGGTCCTGTTCTCTTTCACCAGAAGTGAAAAACATAATAAACAAAAACTTTTGTTTTTGAAAATTTCATGTTATAATGTGACCGTATTCATCCCTTCCCTCAGCTCCTGCTACATCCACATCCTCATTCTCCCACCCAAACTTTGTGTCTTTATGCTTTATTTATGTATTTATTTATGTATTTATTTTTAATTTTTTATTTAACTTTTATTAATTACACTTTATTCACTTTGTATCCCCCCATGCTTTATTTTAAGCCCATTTGTGTTCCGTGTGTATTCTTGGGTATGCAGCTAGCCTACCAGTGGTGACTTACCCGTGGTTACATCCTTAAAGAAAAATAATTTCCTTTCCTATATGCTATCAACTCTCATGTCAACCCTCAGTCTCTCCATGCAGAGATTTTTATCTGGCTTGAACTTTGAACTTGCACAGGTCTTATGCATGCTGTCCCAACTTCTATGAGTCCATATGTGAAGATTCAAATCTTCTGTCTATAAAATACTGCTTTTCTGTTCTCATGCACCACCTTTGGCTCTTACAATCATTCTGCTCCCTTTTCCTCAATGGCCCCTGACACTTGGGAGAAGGTGTATGGATAATATAGATGTCATATTTATGACTGATAATTCTGCAGTTTCCTATTTTCTGTACCTGAACAATTTGTATGTCTGAATGTATATCCAAATTTTACTGCAAAAATAAAATTCTATGATGAACCTGCAGAGAGTCACTATAGGTATAACAATAAGTCATTAAAATATGGTTTAACACTACATCAGTTCAGCATTTTAATAGTAATATGTTTTCAATTAAGGCTTGTCTAGACACAGGTTCATTGTTGTAATAACGGTATAATGTAGTGATTCTATCTTCTGAAGTAGGTATTAAATCAAATCAGAAAGTGGTTGATGCCACTATTGCAGTGGTGGGCATGTCTTGACAAGCCAGATAATATTGTAATTCACAGGGTTGACAGCTGGATGAGGCTGATAATTACTTTATTACTCTGGCAGTAAGCATAACACTATGAACTCTACCCAACACCAAAGAAGTTTCCAGGCTAGCAACCACCTTAATTTAACCATTTTCTATGATTCAGGAATGTGGTGTCTTCAGAAACAAAGATCTTACTGTCAGTTTCTGTATGGTAATATCAGCATCTCCAAAGGATTCATTCCTGGCTTTAACAGCTATGTAGCCAACAAAGACACATAATATAGAATGCATGAAGATCTTTAAAACTAACCATCTACAAAACAAATATCTCAATTAAAAAGTGGGGGATGATCAAAGAGCCAGCCACTGAGTTCATGACAGAAACAGTCCCTGTTCCACTTACTAGGGCACCCACTTGGATACTGAGCTGCCATAGGTTACATCTGAGCAGGGATTCTAGGTTAAGGGGGGAGCAGCCTTACCAGGTCACAGAGGAGGACAACGCAGCAAGTCCTGATGAGATCTGATAAGCTAGGGTCAGATGGAGGGAGAGGAGGACCTCGCCTATCAGTGGACTTGGAGAGGGGCAGGGAGGAAATGAAGGAAGATGAGTGGGATTTGGAGGGAATGAGGAAGTGGACTACAGCTGGGATGCAAAGTGAATAAACTGTAATTAATATAAAAATTTAAAAAGTGGGGGATGCTCACAGATTAGTAGGATTACATAGTAAAACTGGCCATCTTACTAAAAGCAATGCAAAGATTCAATACAGTCCCCACAAAATTCCAGCACAATTCTCTACAGACCTTGAAAAAATTCTAAACTTCTATATGGAAAAAAAAAAAGACCTAGAATAGCAAAACAATTCTACACAATAAAATAACTTCTGGAGCCATATTCCAAATTTAAGCAACACTACAGACCAATGGTAAAAAAAACAAAAACAAAACAAAACAAAAAAACAAAAAAAAAAAACAAAAAAAAAAACAATGCAATGTGATCAACGGAATCAAATAAAAGACTGGCACAGGAGACAACTTCCTGAACAGAATACCAACAGCTCAGGCTCTCAGATCTACAATTAGTATGTGAAATCTATTGAAACTGAAAAGTTTCTATAAGGCAAAAGACACTGTCAATATAATGAAAATGCAGTCTACAGACTGGGAATATATCTTCACCAATCCTACATCTAACAAAGGCTAATATTCAAAATATACAAAGAACTTAAGATATTAAACACCAACAAACAAAATAAGCCTATTTAAAAATGTGGTAGAGAGCTAAGCAGATAATTCTCAACCATGGAATAAAAAATGGCCAAGAAGCACTCAAAGAAATGCTCAATGTCCTTAGTCATCAGGGAAATGCAAATCTGAGATTCCATCTTAAACCCTTCAGAATGGCTAACATCAAAAAACTCATGTGACAGTACATGTTGGCGAGGATGTAGAGAAAGGGGAACCCTCCTTCATTGCTGGTGGGAATGCAAGTTTGTACAGCCACTTTGAAATTCAATCTGCTTCTTTCTCAGAAAACTGGGAATAGCTCTAACTGAGATCCAGCTATACCACTCCTGTGCATATACTCAAAAGATGCTCTACCATACAACAAAGGCATTTGCTCAGCTGTTTACATAGAAGCTTTATTCATAATAGCCAGAACCTGCAAACAAACCAGATATCCCTTGATGGAGGAATGAAACAGACAGTATGATACATTTACACAATAGAATACTACTCAGCTATTAAAAACATGGAAATCATGAAGTTTTCAGGCAATGGTGGGAACTAGAAAAGATCGTCCTGAGCGAAGTAACCCAGACCCAGAAAAACACTCACAGTATGTACTCAATGATAAGCAGATTTTAGTCATATATTAAAGGATAGACATACTATGATTAATAGATCCAAAGACGATAAGTAACAAGGATGTCCCAAAGAAGGATGATTAAATTTCACTCAGAAGAGAAAATAGAATATACAGAGATAGTGGCTGCAGAGAGTAAACAAGACAGGAACCTAGCATAAATGTTGAGAAGCTCCACCCAGCAGTGGACCAAAAGGCATAATGAGACTCACAGTCAAACATTGAGCAAAGCATAGGGAGTCTTGGGGAAAAGTGGGAGAAAGGATAAAAGGACCTTGAGGTGCCAGGAGATCCACAAGAAAACCAATAGAGCCAAGTAAATAGGACTCATAAAGTCTTGCAGAGACTGAAGCACCAACCAAGGGCCATGCACTGGCTGGACCAAGGACCCCTACACAGATTTCACAAACAGGCACACAGGCTTCATGTGGGCACCATAATAAGGGGAGAGGGGTCTATCTGACATGAACTCCATGGCCTTCTTTTTAATCTCTTTCCCCTGGTGGGCCTACCTCACCAAGCCTCAGGGGAAAAAAATGTGCTCGGTCCTGATGCAAGCTAATGAGCTGTGGTGGGCTGGTGGGAGCTCCCTTAATCTGAGGAATAGGGGAGGGGGATATAGAAGGAAGGAGAGAAGGTAGGACGGGGAGGAGAGAAGGTATGGGGTGATGATGGGGATGTAAAGTGAACAGATTAATTATTTTTTAAAGTGGAGAATGGAATTCAATAACAAACAACAACAATGAACCCTGTTTATTAATGTCGTGTGACAATTATCACCTCTCTCTTTACATCAATTCTTACCAAAATATTTTCAGTATATTAACTATTCCTTAGGAAGTATGCTTTGGGTCTGTATTATTTAGAATTACAGATTTGAATAGAGGATAAGCAAACTGACTTACACTTCTGGACCTCAACCTACTAAGCTATGAAATGAAGTTAACAGACACACCCACTTTAATGAATTATTATTAATAATGTGTGAAGTTATTACTAAATTTATCTTAGGTGACATAACTTTCAATAAATATTAGCCCCTAAATATTTATGGGATCCACACATGACAGTATTGTAGCAAGGCCACAGTTCACTAGTATCAACATTTAAGCTGAGCTGAGTACTTTTTTTAACTTTAATAATTACATGAAAAAAACATGATTTAAAAGAAATACTGTCAAAAAAATCATTTCAGAAGTTTTGCTCTAAAGAACAGCTGAATGATAATGCATATTTGGGGAAACATTTGAAGCAAAATAGCAACATACTCAATGCAGTTCCCGTCCCCAATATCATGGTAGGGAATAGAATGGCCCCCTAAAAAAGTTCACAGTCAACCCACATAGACTAAGAGAATGGAGTAAATGTGGATAAAAGTATTCAGCAGATATCACTGTGAAAGTCATACACAGTTTCCTAGTTGTGTTCAGAGGGTTAAAGATAAAAACTAATTTGATACAGAAGTTGTGGTACAGAAATTGTATTCCATTTACACAATGGAATACTACACAGCAATTAAAAACAAGAAAATCATGACATTTGCAGGCAAATAGTAGGAGCTAGAAAGGATCATCCTGAGTGAGGTATCCCAGAAGCAGAAAGACACACACAGTACATACTCACTTATAAGGGGATACTAGACATGCAATGCAGGATAAACCTACACAAATCTATACACCTAAAGAAACCAAACAAGAAGGAGGACCCTGGGTAAGATGATTAATCCTCACTCAGAAAGACAAACAGAATGGACATTGGGGGAAGGGGAAAACAGGAAACAGGACAGGAGCCTACCACAAAGGGCTTCTGAAAGACTCTACCCAGCAGTGTATCAAAGCAGATGGTCAGACTGATAACCAAACTTTGGGCAGAGTGCAGGGAATCTTATGAAAGAAGAGGGAGATAGTAAGACCTGGAGAGGACAGGAGCTCCACAAGGAGAGCAATGGTACCAAAATATCTGGCACAGGGGTCTTTTCTGAGACTGATACTTCAACCAAGGACCCCTGCTCAGATGTAGCCCATGACAGCTCAGTATCCAAGTGAGTTCCCTAGTAATGGGAACAGGGACTGTTTCTGACATGAACTCAGTGTCTGGCTCTTTGACCACCTCCCCCTAAGCTGGGAGCAGCCTTGATAGCCACAGAAAACAATGCAGCCAGTCCTGATGAGACCTGATAGGTTAGGGTCAGATTGAAGGGGAGGAGGACCTCTCTTATCAGTGGACTTGGAGAGGGGCATGAGAGGAGAAGAAAGAGGGAAGGTGGAATTGGGAGGGAATGAGGGAGGGGCTACAGCTGGTATACAAAGTGAATAAACTAATTAATATAAAAAATAAATTAAAAAAAAACACCTAGTTTCTGGCTTCAAAGTTAAAGAAAGTGTACTAGGAGAAAAGTAATGCAGTAGGCTCCAAAAGCTTGGAAGGGTAGGAAATAGATTGGAGGGACAGAAGCCTTCTGTGCTGGTGTGGCTGAAGGAAAAATTAGTGTTATGTCCTCTATAGGACCAACCTGAACATAGGTACTGTTTCAAGCCACAAATCTTTAATATTCTAAAATAACCTGAGAAAATTAGTTCAAAATACATGTTTTCCTCTTGGTTCCTATTATTGCTGTACCTAGGTGGTTCTTTAGGAATCCAGAATCACGTGCTTTCTCAAGCTTCAATAACTTGTTTTTCTTGTTGTCTTTGTTTAGAGCTGCTTGCTTGCTTTCCAAATATGGAAGTTTCTGTGGACCTTTCCCAGCCTACCCAGGAGCCTAACACAGACTGGAAACAGAGCAGTGTGGTCTTCCTTGATTTGAAATTTATCATAGCAAGAAATAAACATAACCATTTGATGGATTTCAGGATCCCTGTTTTATCATAAGAGTCATAAGACATCGTTACTTCTGCCGAATAACACACTATTTTTCTTTACTATTTTAAAATGGTTTCTAAGATTGAGCATACATGATTACTAATAAATATTATAATATTCAAAATAAAAACAGAAACAGGAGAGAGAAAGAAAGACACACAAGGAGAGATAAAGGCAGAAAGAAAGAGAGCTAGAGTACAATAGAGCTGGAACCAATAAAGGATTAGAAATCATCATTGTGGCTAGAGTTACATTAGCTATAAAGGAAGAAAAGTGAAAGTTATGCAGGAAATTTAGAAATATTCTACCCTGCTGGTAACATCCATTCACTTTTTATACAAGATTTTTAAAAC
Organism: Meriones unguiculatus; assembly: GCF_030254825.1. Lineage (NCBI taxonomy): Eukaryota > Metazoa > Chordata > Mammalia > Rodentia > Muridae > Meriones > Meriones unguiculatus. The sequence continues at coordinate 87,238,939 of NC_083356.1, forward strand.
ATTTGTTGCCAAGATGGAGAGAAGTTTAGACTCTCTCCATCCCATAGTTATGGCTTTACTTTCCCAAGTTTTGACACCATTGAGAAAGTTAAGGAAGGAAGGAAGGAAGAAAAAGGAAGGAAGGAAGGAAGGAAGGAAGGAAGGAAGGAAGGAAGGAAGGAAGGAAGGAAGGGAGGTAAGAAAGGAAAGAAAGAAGAAAAGAAAGAATATAAGGTTTTTCCCTATCTCTGTTTTCCTTTCATTTTACCTAAATATTATCAATATATTAAATCTATACTCATTTGGTGACTCAAAGACATTCCATTTTCTCATTACAAAAATTCCAAACAATTATAAAAAAGCTTTTCTCAGAGATTATTTCCTGTATTTCTTAATATACTTCCATGTACACATCTCGGCCCAATTAAACTTTATTTATTTTATTTTATTTTCATAAACAATTTAAACATATCATCATCATCATCATCATTATTATTATTTACAAATTTTCACTTTGTATTCCAGTTGGATCCCCTTCTCTCATTTCCTCCTTGTCCCACCCTCCCTCCCTCTTCTGCCCTTATCATTCTTCTCTAGTCCACTGAAATGGGAGGTCCTCCTCCCCTATTGTTTGACCCTAGCCTATCATGTCCCATCAAGACTGGCTGGATTCTCTTCCTCTGTGGGCTGGCTAGGTTACCCCACCTATAAGAAATGATCAAGAAGCAGACAACCTAGTTCATGTCAGAGACTGTCTCTTCTCCTCTTACTAGGGAACCCTCATGGAGACTGAGCTGTCTATGTGCTACATATGATCATGGTGTCTATGTCCTCCCCAAGCATGGTGTTTGGTTGAATCATCATTCTCTGCAGTCCTACATGGGCCTTGCTCTTTTGGGCTTTGTTGGTCTCTTTGTATGGCTCTTGTCCCCTAAGGGTCCTTTTATATACCCCTTCTTCCATAAGACTCCCTGAGCTTTGTCCAAAGTTTGGCTGTGAGTCTTTGCATCTGCTTTGATCCCTTGCTGGTTAGGGTCTTTTAGAGCACATCTGTGGTAGGCTCCCATCCAGTTCCCTTTTTTCTAACACTTCCAGTGTCTATCCTGTTTGAAATTTGGAGTGACAATTAAGCTTATTCCCTAGGATCCTCATTGTCATTTAGTTTCTTTAGGTCTGTATATTTTAGTAAGTTTATCCTAGAAAATATGGCTAATAACCACTTATAAGTGAGTATATACCATTCATGTTTCTCTGCTTCTGGGATACCTCATTCAGGATGGTCTTTTCTAGTTTCATCCATTTGCCTGCAAATTTCATTATTTCCTTGTTTTTAATTGCTGAGTAACATTCCACTGTGTAAATGTACCACAATTTCTGTATATATTCTTTGATTGAGGGACATCTAGGTTGTTTCCAGATTCTTGCTGTTTATGAACAAAGCTGCTATAAACATAGTTGAGCAAATGTCCTTGTTGTAAGGTTGAGCATCTTTCAGATATATGTCTAGAAATGGTATAACTGGGTCTTGAGGTAGAACTATTCCAAAGAATCATTAGGTCCTACTTCTAAAGCCTATACAGAACAACATTTGAAAATCTAAATAAAATAGACATTTTTTTGATAGATTATATTCACCAAAGCTGAATCAAGATCAGGTAAATAAATAGTCCTAAAAAATATAAGCTGTCATCAAAAGTTGCCCATCCTCAAAAAAACAAAATACAAAGCCTAGCGTCAAAACTTCAAAGAAGAGTTAATATCAGTAGTCTTTAAGCTATTCCATAAAATAGAATCAAAAGGAGCATTGCCAACCTCATTCTACGAGGCCACACTGATGTTGGTACCTAAACTGCACAAAGACCCTACAAAGAAAGAGAACTTCAGACCAATCTCTACTGTGAACATTGATGCAAAAATACTCAATAAAATACTCGTGAACCTAATCCAAGAACACATTAAAGACATCATCTACCATGACCAAGCTAGCTTCATACCAGGCATGAAGGGGTGGTACAACAGACAAAAATCCATTAATGTAATCCACAATATAAACAAATGAAAAACAAACAAACAAACATATGATCATCTCCTTAGATGCCAAAAAAGCATTTGACAAAATTCAACACCTGTTCATGTTTAAACTTTTGAATAGAACCAGGAAACAAGGGACATATTGAAACATATTAAAGTCAACATACAGCAGGCATATAACCAAAATAGAACTAAATGGAGAGAAATTTAAGTCAACTTCAAAATCAGGGACAAGGCAAGGCTCTCCACTCTCTTCATATCTTTTTAACAGAGCAATTGATGTTCAAGCTAGAGCAACAAGACAACTAAAGGAGATCAAAGGAATGCAAATATGGAAGAAAGAAGTCAAAGTATCACCATTCACAGACAATATGATCGTGTACATGAGTGATCCCAAAAATTCTACCAGAGAACTCTTTCAGCAGATGAACACCTCAGCAAAGTGGATAGATACAAAATTAACTCAAAATAAATAAAAAATCAGTAGCCCTCCTGTATACAAAAGGCAAACCTGCTGAGATAGAAATTAGGGAAACAACACCCTTCACAATAGCCACAAATAACATTAAGTCCATTGATGTAACTCTAACCAAACAAGTGAAAGACCTGTATGAAAAAACAAACAAACAAACAAACAAAAGACTTCAATTCACTGAAGAAAGAAATTGAAAAAGATACCAGAAGATGGAAAGTTCTCCATGCTCATTGATAGGTAGGATTAACATAGTAAAAATGGCCATCCCACCAAAAGCAATCTACAGATTCAATGCAATTCCCTTCAAAATTCCAACACAATTCTTTACAAACTTTGAAAGAAAAATTCTCAATTACATATCAAAAGCAAACAAAAAACTGGAGGATCAGTGGAATCAAATCAAAGACCCAGGAATAAACCCACACACCTATGGCCACCTGATTTTTGACAAAGAAGCCAAAACTATACAATAGAAAAAAGATAGCATCTTCTACAAATGGTGCTGGAGAAGTTGTGGAGAAAGGGGAAACCTCCTCTATTGCTGGTGGGAATGTAACCTTATACAACTGCTTTGGAAAACCATCTGGCACTTTCTCAGAAAATTAGGAATAATGATACCTCAAGATCCAGCTATACCACTCCTGTGCATATATCCAAAATATGCTAAGCCATAAAACAAGGACAATTGCTCAACTATGTTCATAGTAGCTTTATTCATAATTGCCAGCATCTGGAAACAATCTAGATGTTCCTCAACAGAAGAATGGATACAGAAATATTTTTATACTTAAATTTAAAAAATTCTAAAACTGTCATGCTACTTCTGCAAACATTATCAAATACAGTTGTCAAGATTATTTTCTAGTGAAGTGTATTTGGTATTGCATGAACAGTCTTCACCTTTGTCATTTTTGTTCATACATTGTTTTGATTCGTGCCCTGTCCTTACGCCATTACCCATCTCTCTGAATCTTTCTTGCCTCTCCCATTCCTTTTTTCTAGTATAGCCCACTGCTGCTTCCAGTTCCTGTTTTCAAAACATCTTCTTTTGCCCTGGTCAGCACCCTTTCTTAAGCTCTCCATGTCTCTGTCTCTCTTTCTCACTGTCTTTCTGTTTCTAACTATCTATCAGTCAGTCTGTCTTTTTCTCCCTCTTTCTCTCTCTCTCTCAGCTCTCTCTCTAAATCTAGGTTCAAGTAAATGAAAGTGTAGTATTTATCATTTGATCCAGGATTATTTCACTTAATATGATTTCCATTTCTAGACACTTTTCTGAAAATATGATGATTTTATTACTTTTTTACTGCCAATTAAAATGTTATTGTGTATGTATCCCACACTTTTTTAAAATCCATTTATCAGTTAATGGATATCTATGCTGTTACCATTTCTTATGTATCCTGAATCTTAACAGCATGAATGAGCAACTATCTCTATGGTAGAACTCGGAGAACTCTGTTCATATACTCCAGTGGCATCGCTGGGTCACATGGTAGTTTTATTTTTAGTTTTCCTGGAAAGCAACGTGATGCTCTGCACCATGCTGCATCCCGGCACTCTGAACAATGGTGAACGAGTGTTGCCTTTCGTCCTCATCTTTATCAGCATTTGTTGTACTTTGTTCCCTTCTTGTTACCCATTCTGACTTGGGTACAGTGGAATCTCAGACTAGTTTTAATTTATAAGTCTGTGAGAATCCTGCACACTTTAAAACCTTATTAATGGTCATTTGAATCTCTTTCTTTTAGAATTGTTTACTGAGTTTGTTATCCATCTCATTTTCCACTGACTGGAAAGTTGTTTCTTTTGATATTTATCTTTTGACTTTATATATTTTAGTGTTAACATCTGTACTCTGATATTTCCCTTTATGAGTGTTAAAAGGAACTGTTCCAAAAATGTGTTATTGTCCTGATGATTAATTTACCAGTTACATGGCTTAAAATATTCAAACTTATAATTTTCACATTTAGACCTTGATATTTCTTTTCCCTTTTTATCCTAAAGAACTATGATTTTTAAAAATTTAACTCTGTCTACTTTCCGTCTTAGCCTTTAATTTTTTTTTAAAAGATTATTTACCTCCACATTATTGCCAGCATGTGAAGAAGGAAAGCTGCGGCTCATATTTAACTTAGAAAATGTTAATGGTAGGGAATTATAAATCAGCAGTAACTTTCTTTATAATGTTGGGCAAGTATTAGGAGAGCAACATAGTAAATTTTAATGTTAATTACAAAAGTTTAGTACTGAATATAAAGTGACAAAATGTAAGGTTCATTGTTAAGATTATAGGAATTGTATAGAACCTCTATATCTTCATACCTCTCTCACGTGGTGAGGGGCAAAAATAATACTGAGAATAAATATTTGCATTAAAAGACTAGAAAGATAACTTGTGAAATCAAATGCCTTTTTCCTACCTATCAATCAGGAGAAAAGCAGCACACATGTTCTAAATTTCCTAATATGTGGACCAATTTATATTTGTGATTCTGCTTTCATGAAAATTCTTTGTCAACTCTTTACAACCTAGCTTTCTACTAATCCAACAACTAATAATTAATAAGAAATTAACATGCTTTCTTCTAAAAACTTCATTAGCTATTTTGAAAACTCATTAATATTTTCTTCAAAGAGTTTTTTTTTTTTTTTTCACATGTGGTATTACTGTCAGGAGAATGCCATCACGTTTTGACTTTTTATGATCTTGTTCAATCCTTGTCTGAAGGATAAAATATTGAACTTGTAATGCTGCACATATGTTATGTAAATTATAGAAGGATTTTGTATTGCTTTGACCTTTACAGCACTCTATAATTTGATTGGCTGGCTAGTCAACTTCACAGTGTTTACAGTCTTGCCCTTACTTGGATGGACATGATAAGATATTCCAGTTCAACCAATCAAAAATAGAATATAGAAAAGGTCAACATAGTGTAATGTTTTCTTAAGCTACAGTCGTCTTTCCGGTAACCAAGCAATGTATTCTCACAAACACTAAGAAATCGTTTCAAATACTATATATCTGACTATGCTGACCAAACGTAATGAATTGTTTGATTTGATTACATTCCCGTCAACTTTCCTGTGTTCAGACCTGATTGCCCTAAGTAAACTGTGTGGATTGTTATTAAGGCTACATTGTTATCAACTGTGATTTACATTTTTTTAAAAAAATTCTAGCACTCGAGGACATATTGCCACATACTGATCACTACTCACTGTACATTTTAAATGTAGGAACATTAATGTATATTGTATAAACTCTTTTGGAATTAGCTTCTTTTGTTTCCTTTGCTGCATAATACAGATTTTTCATTTTCTTTTTTTGTCCTTCTTGCATGCTTATATGATATGTTGATGTCTCTCACAATTCAATTCTTTCTTTCTGGGGATTTGTATGCAGGATAAATTTTCCATTATTATCCATCGGTAGCATCTTTCAAACGTATACATCAAACACTCTATTTTGTAACTTCCACAAACTATTTTAAATTTGAAGTTGTGTTCTAGAAGCAAGTCTACTTCATTGTGTCAAAAGTGACCAAGAATATCCTTATTTGATTTGTTCTTTTTCCAGTACTATGCTCAGTGAGCTGCACCACCATCCAATTCAATTCAGAGGTCATTCTCGATATGTTGATTACTGGCATTCCTTACCATTTAAATATTATTTTTATCATGTGTCTTCTTTTCACTTATCACTGTGACTGATTAACCAAAAATACAATCAGTCTTTTATTTGGATCCCTGGACATTATTTTGGTACTTTACTTTCCACCCCTGTCCATGACAGTTAAAACTGTACTTTGAAAATTAAAAATATTCAACAATATTATTACATCTTTCATTATCATCCTTTGTGATACTTGGTGGCTCTTGCAATATAACCCAATATATCATGTTTGTAACAATTTGCATAATGCAGAATAGGTTTCTCAAAACAAACTACCCTTTATTATCCCTTTCATATTTCAATTCTACATTCTGCTTCCTAATGTCTTTTGTGATTGCTGTGCTAGTTAGCTAGGTATTTTATTCTAGAAATAGTGACAATAGTAGAACTATAAACAGTATTTTTGGGTCCGTCTGCAAAAATAGTTACCAACAATGAAGGAACTATGCATATTTCCCTCAGTTATACTTGGAAATACCAGAGAAAGATCAGTAATCTAACCAAAGAGTAAAACCATTTCAGGCATATATGGGAAATATTGTATTTGTGATTATATCCATATTTTCTGGAAATTATCCAATGATTTTGATTACCAAACAAATATGAAAGCATGTTCTCAATGCCTATAATGGTGGTCTTGGTTCCAATCTATGAGTTTTTTGTTGTTGTTGTTGTTTGTTTTTGATTGTTTGGTTTTCATTCTTGAGACTATCAGTTCTCAAAACACAGGTGGATTTTTTTTGTTTTTTTTTCTTTTTTTTCAATGCAGTTTATTCAGGAACCTTGAACAATCATCTGACCCTGGGGAAAGCCAGCCCACAGCTTAAATAGCCTCTAGGTAGCCAACCCCAACTTGCCACGTGGGCAATGCAGATAGGTCCACATACATGGAAGCAAGCCAGATCCTCAGCCTTAGCCAAATGTGGAATTGTTCCTGACAGAGAGCACTCACCATCGGTAAGGTGGAAGGCAGAAACCAGCTCCATCTTTAAGGCATAGCATTCCGCAGCTCTCTACATTTCCCCCTTTTTGTTTTAGACGCATCAGGCAAGAGTAGAGGTCTGATCTCTGATATTAGAAATAAATTGGTACTTTGTACTGATGTTCATTTAGGTGTCATCCACCCAAAGAGCATCAGACCCGTCTGATACCTTTTTCTCAGAGGCGGGACCTGGGGCATCAACCCGCATGCAATCAGACATGCTCTTCTCTGGGTCGAAAGCGGCTGACCTTGAGTGCAGTGCTTAGCCTCGCATCCTGAGCATAAGTGGCCATTGTCACAGTAAATCCTACCAGAGTGGACGCAGGACTAACCACAGGATTATCACCATGGATTGCTGCAGCCATGAATCATCTGAAGGAATGGGTGGGCATGGGAGCATTAGCAGGCCTTCTGGTGTTGGTCTCCTTGGTTTGCCTGTGGTATATATGCAAGATTAGAGTCTCACAACAGCGTAATGCAGCCATGACCATTCAGGCCTTTACAGCCATTGAAGCAGGACAGTCTCCCCAAGCAGGTGGATGTTTTTAATTTAATTTTTTAAATTTAACTGTATGTGTGCAAGTCTGTGTGAGTATAAAAGAAGAGGAGTACGGCCTTCTTGGAGGCCAGAAGACGGTATCAGATCTCTTGGAGTTGTATTTACTAGCAGTGATGTGGATCCCTGACTTTGGTGCTGAGAAGTGATCATCAGGTCTTTCGAAGTGCAGCAAATACTCTTAGATGCTGAGCCACATCCTCAGATCACACAGGTGGACTTCAGAAGGAATAACCTTACCTCTATCCCCTTGTCTCCTCCAGTATCTATAAAATATTGAACATTTTAAATTTCCAGAATAAATTGTTTCTTAAGCTTTTTAAGCATTCAGTTGTTGATTAATATAGAGTACACTTTTGTACATATTGCTAGCAGAGTCCCATTGAAATACTATGCAAAGTTCAGGAGCCTATATGACAAACAGGAACAAAGAAAATTTCTAGCTTTGTGACACTCAAGATTCATCAAATGTGCAACTTCAGGTAAATATGAGTGTCAAATATCATCAAGGAGGATATCATTGTGGGGTTCTATGAATAAGCTGAGTGGGAAGTCTGGTTGATTAAAGAGGCTTCTTAGAACAGGTGATAGCTGAGGTTGTACTCTGAGTGACAATATGAGTGATTCAGTGCAAGTCAGTCACTTGTGCCAGCACCTGCCAGTCTCATGCAGAGAAGCACAAACTCCTGGCAATGGTTCTGAAAGTCCTTTGTGAGAACTCTGTTTCACATAGTTAGATGTGTTGAACTTCCCCTGCCATTCACTTCAGCTAATGAGCCCCCACACTAAGTAACAGCCTAGCTAGAAAGCCATCTAAAAGAACTCTTGGTTGAATGTCAGTCTCAGAAAAGACCCTGTGTCCAGATATATTTGGTCCTTATGGAGCTCCTATCCTTTCCCCATCAGACTAACTCCCCTTCTTTCCTATGATTCCCTGTACTCTGCCAAAGGTTTGGTCATGAGTCTTTGCTTTGAAAACACTGCTAGTTAGAGTCTTTCAGATGCGCTCAGTAGACTCCTGTCATACGTTCAATGCACATCCCATCTGTCTTTCTAAATGAGGATTGATCATCTTACCCCATGTCCGCTCAAGGATTATCTTTTTTAGGTGTATAGATTTCATTATGTTTATCATATCTCATAGGATATAACCTAGAATTTCCACTCAGATGTAGCCTGTGGTAGCTCAGTAACCAATTGGTTTCCCAAAGTGAGGGGAACAAGGACTATTTCTAACAGGAAGTCAATGACTGGCTCTTTGGTCTCCCCACCCCCGAAGGGAGGAGCAGTCCTGTTAGGCCACAGAGGAGGGCTTTGCAGCCAGTCCTGAAGATACCTGATAAAACAAGATCAGATGAATGGGGAGGAGGTCCCCCCTATCAGTGGCCTTGGAAAGGGGCACGGTGGAGATGAGGGAGGGAGGGAGGGACAGGGAGGAAATGAGGGATCGGGACACAGCCAGGATACAGAGTTAATAAAATGTAACTGATAAAAAATAATAATAATAAAATAAAAAAATTGAAAAAAAAAGAACTCTTAAAAAGTGTGATAAGTTTTCGTAGTAGCCATTCTGATGGGTGTAAGGTGAAATCTCAGGGTCATTTTGATTTGCATTTCCCTGACAACTAAGGACATTGAGCATTTCTTTAAGTGTTTTTTGGCCATTCAATATTCCTCTATTGGGAATTTTCTGTTTAGCTCTGTATTCCATTTTTTAATTGGATTACTTGATTTGTTGCTGTTTAACTTCTTGAGTTCTTTATGTATGCTGGATATTAGCCCTCTGTCAGATATAGGGTTGGTGAAGATCTTTTCCCAATCTGTAGGTTGTCATTTTGTTCTGACAACAGTGTTCCTTGCTTTATGGAAGCTTTTCAGTTTCATGAGGTCCCATTTATTGATTGTTGATCTTAGAGCCTGTGCTGTTGGTGTTCTGTTCAGAAAGTTGTCTCCTGTGCCAATGAGTTCAAGGATCTTCCCCACTTTTTCTTCTAACATGTTTAGTGTGTCTGATTTTATACTGAGGTCTTTGATCCACTTGGACTTTAATTGTGCAGGGTGATAAGCATGGTTCTATTTGCATTTTTTACATGTAGATGTCCAGTTAGACCAGCACCATTTGTTGAAGATGCTATCTTTTCTCCATCAGAATGGCTAAGATCAAAAGCTTAAGTGACAACACATGCTGAGAGGATGTGGAAAAAGGGGAACCCTCCTCCACTGCTGGTGGGAATGTAAACTTGTACAACCACTCTGGAAAGCAATCTGTCACTTTCTCAGACAGCTAGGAATAGCGCTTCCTCAAGATCCAGCTATACCACTCCTAGGCATATATACAAAAGATGCTCCAGTATACAACAAGAACATTTGCTCAACCATATTTGTAGATGTTTTATTTGTAATAGCCAGAACAACTCAGATGCCTCTCAAATGAGGAATGGAAACAGAAATTGTGGTACATCTACACAATGGAATATTACTCAGCAATAAAAAGCTCAGACCCTGAATAATCATTTAGCCAATGTAGCTCATGCCTTAGTTGTACATAAAGGAATTAATGCTCAACTAAAAGGAAGCTTGATGGTGTTCAATCAGAGGATTGACCTCTTGCAGGAGCAAATTGATACCCTATGGCAAATCGCTCAACCTGGCTGTCAATGAAAGTATGCTGGACTTTGTGTCACTAGCATACAACATGAGAATTTTTCCTGTGCTGCAAATCTGTCTAAACAATTGTCGAGCTATATTTTAGGTAATTGGACTGGAGAATTCGATACTATGATGGAGCAGCTGAGAGTGGCCATTGTCACAGTAAATTCTACCAGAGTGGACGCAGGACTAGCCACAGGATTATCAACATGGATTGCTGCAGCCATGAATCATCTGAAGGAATGGGCGGGCATGGGAGCGTTAGCAGGCCTTCTGGTGTTGGTCTCCTTGGTTTGCCTGTGGTATATATGCAAGATTAGAGTCTCACAACAGTGTGATGCAGCCATGATCATTCAGGCCTTTACAGCCATTGAAGCAGGACATTCTCCCCAAGCATGGTTGGATACCATAAAAAGCTAAAATGATACGCTCAGGATGCGAGGCTAAGCACTGCACTCAGGGTCAGCCGCTTTGGACCCAGAGAAGAGCATGTCTGATTGCATGCGGGTTGATGCCCCAGGTCCCGCCTCTGAGAAAAAGGTATCGGATGGGTCTGATGCTCTTTGGGTGGATGACACCTAAATGAACATCGGTACAAAGTCCCAATTTATTTCTAATATCAGAGATTAGACCTCTACTCTTGCCTGATGCGTCTAAAATAAAAAGGGGGAACTGTAGAGAGCTGCGGAATGCTATGCCTTAAAGATGGAGCTGGTTTCCGCCTTCCACCTTCCCGATGGTGAGTGCTCTCTGTCAGGAACAATTCCACATTTGGCTAAGGCCGAGGATCTGGCTTGCTTCCATATATGTGGACCTATCTGCATTGCCCACGTGGCACGCCTGGGTTGGCTACCCAGAGGCTATTTAAGCTGTGGGCTGGCTTTCCCCAGGGTCTGAGGATTGTTCAAGGTTCCTGAATAAACTGCATTGAAAAAAAAAAAAAAAAAAAAAAAAAAAAAAAAAAAAAAAAAAAAAAAAAAAAGCAAGGAAATCATGAAATTTTCAGGTAAATGGTGGGAACTGGAAAGGATCATCTTGAGTGAGCTATTCCAGAAGCAGAAAGATACAGCGGTATATACTCACTCATAAGTGGATATTAGATATATAATATAGGATAAACATACTAAAATCTGCACACCTAAAGAAACTAATCAAGAAGGAGGACTCTGGCTAAGATGTTCAATCCCCATTCAGAAAGGCAAAGAGGATGGACATCAGAAGAGGGAGAAAACAGAACAGGACAGGAGCCTGCCACAGAGGGCCTCTAAAAGGGTCTACCTTTTAGGTTATCAAAGCAGATGCTGAGACTTATGGGCAACCTTTGGGCAGAGTGTACGGAATCTTATGAAAGAAATGAGAAATATTAAGACCTGGAGAGGACAGGAGCTCCACAAGGAGAGCAACAGAACCAAAATATCTGGGCACAGGGGTCTTTTCTGAGACTGATACTTCAACCAAGAACCATTCATGGAGATACCCTAGAACCCCTGCACAGATGTAGCCCATGGCAGTTCAGTGTCCAAGTAATGGGAACAGGGACTCTTTGTGACATGAACTGATTGGCCTGTTGTTTGATCACCTCCCCCTGAGGGGGGAGCAACCTTACCAGGACACAGAGAAGACAATCCAGCCACTCCTTATGAGAACTGATAGACTAGGATCATAAGGAAGGGGAGGAGGTCCTCCCCTATTGGTGGACTGGGGTCGGGGCATGGGTGGATAAGGGGGAGGAAGGGTGAGATTGGGAAGGGAGAGAGAGGGAGCTATGGGGGAATACAAAGTGAATTAATTGTAATTAAGAGAAATTAAATTTTTTAAAAAGCATAAAAAAGTGTGATAAGGATCCCGAAGTGTATCTCTACAAATGATAGGTGCTGTTGGAGGTGCAGGTCAGGAGGCTTTAATTTTATTTAAGGGGATGGACACTGGCACCTTTACCGTGCTCCTATGAGTATGCAGATAACACAAATTGTCGCTTTTTCCAAGTCTCCCCTGTCCATAGATAAGTAGATTATATATAAGTACATTAAATTCTATTCAAGTTTTAGTTATTTTTCAAAACATGACTGTTTTATCCATTAGTCCAGCATCATTCTTATACAGAAAAGACTTTTCCTCCCTCCATGGGCTCTAAATGTTGTGGAAAACTTTGGCAATTCTTTATTCAAGCACTGTTCGAAAAGACAACAAAATTGACAGAAGAAAATATCCATAAATGTAATATAGAAAGTATATTTTTCTTTGCTTCCTTCTCTCCTCCCCCTCCCTCTCTCTCTTTCTCTCTTTCCTATAAGCCCACTGTAATCCATGTTAGGACAAAACATAAATTTGTTAGTGTCTTTTTTTCAATATCACTAGGCAATACAAATCTGACTAAATTCATACAGTATGTTTTTAATAGAAAGCCACCAATTTTGAATCAAAGAACTCAATGTTAACAAATAGAATATACCAACTAAAAATGTATGGAATATATATATAACTATGATAGACTATCAATATGCTTTTCTAAAGGCAGAATTTCAGTTCTCAAAAGCCTCTGCAGTGTTCATTTAAGGTAACTCAGTGACATTGAACATTCAGGAATTTCACTTTAGAACCACCTAACCAATTGCCACAAATCAAACAAGTTTTATGAGTTCATCAAAACCAAAATAAATTAAAAAAAAAAACATAGTTGTTTGCTTTGTCTGGAGAAAAAGAAAACCCCTTCTTTTGAAGTTTTGAATTATATTTCCCATAATGAGTTCTCATCTGCACGGATGTTAAATGCTTAATTGCCAGGCTAAAACAGTGACAGCTCACGAGGTACAGCTAGATTATCATAGAGTGTTGGATATGGAAGAAAATTTGTGTCCATGAACCCATGGTTTTGTGCTAGAGATATAACAAGCACCTTGTAATTTATCAGCGTCTGACACAAACCTTGATTCCTGACTTCCTGCCATATTATCTGGGCAACTTCCCACTTGGTCATTGTAGCATTTCTTCTACTTGTTACTGCCTTACTGCTCATTAGAGTTTTGTGCTTCTGTGCAGTTTATTTAACAACAACATAACATAAAATAATAATAATAAAAAAACCACATACCAGCGAAGGTTTCTGTTCAATGCATGGTGGAGTCTTGAGATTTGGGATCCCATGGTCAATCATCTGACCAACTTTTAAGAACTTCCAACAAGATGCTGGGCAATCAAAGGGTTTTACACTTTTGGGATGACATAAAAATAAAGTTGCAAAAGTAAGTGGGCTGTGGAAATTGAATAAAATAGAAAAATCTCTCCACTTCTGAAGATTTCATGTACTGTAAGAATACCCAGGCAAGAAAACCATGGAAACTTTTGCGCATTAGCATCATCTGTTCTGAGCAATGCGGTAGTGAACGTTTTTAAGTAGTGAATATTTTCAATGGTGAGCCTTTGTCATCGCGGAAATATGGAGTCTCTTTCTGACTCCTTCAGTTTAGTATGCATGTTTGTATGAGGTGTAGTAGATTGACATATTATCACAACTAAATATAAAGGTTTTAAATATGTAAAATATGTGAATTTTTTTTCTTAACACAAACAACCAAAATATTCAGATGAAAAGAATTAACTATACAGAAAAATAAAATGAGAAAGAAGTGAGGTATGATTTGGGCTGGGTGACAAATTGAAAGAAAAGTAAATTGTTGGCAAGTAATTTTTGTTTAAATTGTCCAAAGAAATTAGTTGTACCTGTTCAATCATTTAGCCAGAATAGGTAGTACCCATTTCTTTCCATATAAATACAGGTATCAGTGCCTCTCTGTATACCCATAGAAACCTGCCCACCAGAAAACAACAAATCCCCGCAACATTTCATTCTGGTACAGAGCTTCTCAACAGGATTTGTTGGGCCTTTGTTTTAGTAGGTTATTGCTTAAATGATTCTGTAAAATGAGAAGGTTGTGATAGAGCAGAAACATTGCTATCAAGAGACCTAAACAGTAGTTCGCTTAGATTTTGAAGCCACTCCCTGAACACATGATAATTCTCTAATTCCATGGCTGAACAAGAAACCATTTTAATTAGACTCTGAGGCAAGCAACATTGTGTCCATGGTAACAAGTATAAAAAGAACTTTGCAAAAAAAAAAAAAAGGAAAAAAAAAAGAGGAGAAAAAAATGTGATAACTGAAAATGTGTTTAAATCATGATAAAAGGATTTAAGCAGATGTTATTTTTTTCAAAGTGTTATTTTAAAAAAGAATCTTAAAGGGCTCTTGATATGAGAAAAAAATCATTTTTGGATGTGTCTTTATGGAAGATTTCTCACCCCTAAATTCTGTAGCTCATGATTGCCATGGGTGATTTTGTTGCCTGCTGAAGAAAATGGGTACTAGAGAGAAGACATGAAAAAAGGGAGGCTAAGGTACCGAAGGTGAATGCATAAGTGACAGTGACATAACATTGCTCCAGTGTTATTTAATAGAAGCCATGTCAATTTTCAGTAACTATTGTATTAAAAAAAAAAATCTTGCTTGGATTTTGGCTACAAAATGAGTGAAGACATCAGAACATGCTGCTCACGAGAACTGAGATAAAGAAGGGAGAATGAAGCTTACTGGACTTTCGGGGATTGGTGTGTGTCCCTTCCACAGCATTAGTTAGAGAAGTAATTTTCTACTATAAACCACTGATGTAACTTTACAGTTGTATTTAACACTACACACTCACACATACTAAAATGAAGAAGAGGTTGTTCTTCTGCAATTCAGGTTCTGAAAATCAGATCAAAGTCACTGTAAACAAAGCCCAAAGTGAGAGGAGAACTGCCCCTTTGTGACCTATTGTTGGTTTTGTGCCAAAAACGAACCTTTCCAAGAGTGGTGAGTCTGCTGCTTTGAACTGGATAGGCTCGCTCTAAAGTTAACTGTCCCTGAGCGGGACAGGCATGTCCTACTGAACTTAGTATAGGATAAAGTTAACAGGAAATACAGAGAAAGTAGTGGGAATGTTTGCAGGAGGAGAACTTGCTTTGGCTGATTTCTCCTGAAGTTTAAATACCTACTGACTGAATGCAAATTGAGTGAAAGAAATTAAAGAAAGCTGAGTGCCAACATAAAGAAAATAAATTAATAGATATCTGAAGCTACAATTGGGCAAGTCAAACCTCCTTGTGTTTTTCCCCAAATGTTGAAGGACCCTGAATATTGCTTGTGTACAAGGTGATTTTCAGTTTCTTTTTATTTTTGGCAAATAAATTTCTTATTTTGGAAAATACTAGCCAAGGGAGAAGAACTCTGAGGAAAACTCTGGTAAAAAAACAAAAACAACAGCAACAAAAAAAGTGTGGTAAAAGGTGTCAATGACTATTCAAATTTGTTCTAACATCTGATATTTAAATCTATGTGACTCTGAACCTAGTAAGTTTCTATCTATTATAGAGTATAATGAGTTAAACAGAATAAAGTGATTATTAATCCATTTCCATTGAACAGAGAATTACATTTCATACCTGACATAAAAGGATGTAGTGATTACATACTCATTTTTAATGCTATACACACACACACATGCACATTTTTCCACACATCTAAAGACACAATCAGATGACCACCTACACATATCTTTACACAGAAACAGGAATAAATATCTGTTCAAAAGCTTTCATGAATCTTGCTTTGTAGATCTAGTTTACTTCTGCTACTCCATCCAGTGTGAGTATAGAGGTCTAATTATCATACCCAAGGTTTGAGTTTTCACTATCTCCATGGGCTTAGGAACTAAATCCATCTCATCTGTGTTATTAATGCTTTAGAAAGAAAGGGAGACTTTCAAAACAAAAACAGAGCAGGAAGGATTTCTGTGATTTCCTAGCTAGCTTGGTCTACACTGGAAGTGTCTAGGACAGCCAAAACAAAGACTAAATTCCTTAATAAAAAAAAAAAGCCAGTTACTTTGTGGCATACCTAACTGGATAAACATGCCATGGCATCATATTTGATCCTTGATTAACTCCAAGAAATACAGTAAATGAATGAATGGCTGACTGAATGAGTGAAACACCAGTATAGCCTTGGGAGACAGTCTCGCAATCCTACTTTATGCATTGTTTCAAAGATGTCAAAAAAGTGTTTGATCATCACAATTCCTCTTAAACTACTCAAGGAACAACAATTCTGAAAAGAAATGCTTCAATTTAAAGATATACTTTTCTCCTTACAAAAATGAAAACATTCTTGTAAACTAACACTGGCTCAATAGTCTGAGGAGTCCCCAAATCAGTTTGAGTGGCAGGACAGTTTTGAGATAACCTAGTAAAATTTGTAGTGATACAGACACCTTACAAAACTCCAAATGTAGAAACTCCTTTAAAATATAGTAGTTAAAGCTCAAACTGAGAGATCATTATTAATTTTTCTACATTTCCAAGGCAATCTTAGTAATCACCACTTAAATCTTTATCGGCCTTTCTCCTTCTCAGTGTAAATGGATTAAATAGACTGACATACTAGCATAGAAAGAAGTGTAAATTTGGAATCTCAGGATTTGAGCTGAAATCTCAGCTTCATTGCTTAATCTCTGTTAAGGCCCTGGATAAAGTGTACTAGCGTCCTTGGCTTCAATATTCTCATTTTATAATACAGACACTGATATTATTCAGAGTATTTCTATTGTGAGAACACAGAATGGATGCATCCATGGATTGTGTTCCATATATCTGTTTAATCTTCCTTCCTAGAAGTAGTTTCAATCACGGTGACACAGTTCCTTACTGTTAAAGAAGATGAGTTGACTCAAGAGTGGCAAAGCCAATAAGATGGCCCCTTAGTGTTCTCTGACCCCCGTTTTGATATTTAAAATTCTCCGCTGGTTCTTTTGTTCTAGAAGACTAGGGACATTGTCAGCCACAAATGACGTCCTGCTTTTCCATGACCAAGGCTGCATAACATTCGCCTTATTTGAGCATTAGCAGCTGCTGTTCCCTTTAAGAAAAGGTCAATCGGTCAAGCAGAACAGATCTTTCTTGCTTACACCTGGCACTGGGGCACAGTGCACTCAGAACCAGAGTTTGACCAGAAATAAAAAAATAAAAAGCATGCAAACAAACAAAGCCAAAACACTCCAGTCATAGATACGACTGCAAGGGCTTAGAAAATAGTTACAAGAAACAAATCCTTGAGGAGGACACAGCTGTAAATGCCTATGAGCAACATAGTAAGATTGTGCATCAAAAAGAAAGAAACGAACAAACAAAGAATTATAACATTCAACAAAAATAGCTTTTTAATGCAAAAACTAGCACTAAAACTATTTCAAAAGTTGAATTCGTTAAAAAAAGCTATTTGGATATTCAGGCAGACTTTTTGTAATGTACTATAAATACTTTATTTAATTTTGAGATTTTAATTTAATTACATTTCTCTCTTCCCTTTCATCCCATCCCTCCACACTCTCCCTATATATATGTATATATATATATATATATATTTAATTTTTATTCTTATTTTTTTCTTCACAATTTATTCATTACAGTATCCTGATTAAAGCCCTCTCCCTAAACTCCCCTCAGCCCCACCTTTCCTCCCTATTCCCCCCTAGTCCACTGAAGGGAGGAGTTCTCCACTATTGCTATCTGCCCATACCTTGTTAAGTCTCATCAGGGCTGCTTGGATCCTCTTCCTCTGTAGCCTGGTATGGCTGCATTATCAGGAGCAAGTGATCAAAGAGCAGTCAACTGAGTTCATAATTGAGGCAGCCCCTGCTCCCCTCACTCAGAAATCCACATGGAGACTTACCTGCAAATCGGCCACATTAGAGCAGGGGGTCTAGGTCCTTTCTATGCATGGTTCTCCATTAGTGCATCAGTCTCTGCAGGACTCCCTGGGCTCAGATCTTTTAGTTATGTTGGCATCCTTGTGTGGTGCTCCTGTCCTCCCATGTCCCCCTATTCCTACCCCTTTCTTCCTCAGTAAGACACCTTGCATTCTGTCCAAAGATTGGATATACCATGCTCATGCTTGGAAGGATTAACATGCTTTTTACCAAAAGCAAGCTACAAATTCAATACAATTCCCATCAAATTACCAACACAATTCTTTACAGACCTGGAAAGAAAAATTCTCATTTTCATATGGAATAACAAGAAACCCAGAATTGCTAAAATAATCCTTTACAATAAAAGATCTTCTGGAGGTATCTCCATCCCTGGTCTCAAGCTGTACTATAGAGCAACAGTAATAAAACCAACATGGTACTAGCATAGAAACAGACTGGTGGATCAATGGAATCAAATAGAATACCCACACATCTTTGGACACCTGATTTTTGACAAAGATACCAAAACCATAAAATGGAAAAAAGAGCATCTTCCACGGATGGTGCTGGTCTAACTGGAAGGCCACATGTAGAAAAATGTAAATAGACCCATGCTATCACCATGCACAAAACTAAAGTCCAAGTGGCTCAAAGACCTCAACATAAAACCAGACACAATAAATCTGTTGGAAGAAAAAGTGGGGAAGAGACTCAAACTCATGGACACAGGAGACAACTTCCTGAGCAGAATACCAACAGCTCAGGCTCTAAGATCTACAATTAATAAATGGGACCCTGTGAAACTTAAAAGCTTCTGTAAAGCAAAGAACACTCTCCCTATAAAAAATTAAGTGATCAGGTCATTTTTTTCTATTATATGAACATAATATAGTATAAACTGTCAGAATATTGATTTTTTTGTTATACTTGATTGATTTTTCTGAATCTTTTGACCTGAAAAAAAAAAACTAGAAATCACCATATATAGCACACTAACTGGTCATCTTATGAAGATTTACAGCACAGGCTTATTCTTGAGGATATTTTTCCTCATGCTCATTAAACATTTACCAGTTTATAATTTTAAAATCTCGATATCATTTTGATATTTTAAGGTATCTCCAAAGGAGATATATGAATGAAAGAGTATAAATTGTTGTAAAGCATTATTTAAAAATAATTTAGTGTTCTGGTGGGTAAAGCCATTGGTATAATGCTTCTAAGTGAAAGCATGAGTAAATAACTGAGTTAGATAGCATTCCAGAGAAATGACAACCAAGACTCTTCTCTAGCCTACACACACACACACACACATACACACACACACACACACACACACACACACAGGGAAAAACACATGTCCCCGAGTTAGAAAAAAATGTATGCTTCTCCTTGGGTGGGATCTATTTCATTTTGCCCCTGAGCATTCACAAGGACATTACCACTCTGTTCAATCTACTAACAGGAAGACTGAATGGTGTTTTTTTTTGTCTTGTTTTGTTTTCAGAACTCCATTGTTGTGGATTTTTTGCTTTATTTTATACTATTTATATATCTGCATGCTGTAACTATACTTTTATCAACTGGGCAATGTTGACAATGACCATTGAGAAATATGTATTAAACATTATTAGAACAAAAAAAATACTGTATCACATAGACATAAGCTACAATATGGACATTTTCCAATATTTAACTTTTTGTCAATAAATGTTAGCAATTTCCTATGATCTATAAATACTAAGTTTCATGACAGAAGACAGCCAAGTTACAATCACTAAGACTACTAGAAAGTACTGCTTTTTTTTTCAAATAAAATGTTAAGAAAAAAAAAAAAAAACCTTCATGGCTTATATTTAAATGCATGAGCAAATAAACTCTTCTATTTCAAATAGGTTTTCAAGTAACTAAAGACTATATTTCAGTTTGTTTTGTATAATGCTATTAGGTGTGAGCTGTACTAGCATATTGCTGTCCCAATCTCAAATTTAAAATACAACAGCATCTTCCAGTTGCTTACTAAGGCAGTGAGGTGACCTAGAAACCCTGCTGAACATCAGTGTGGTGTGCTGCAGGATGGTTGCAGTGTAGATCTTACAAGAATGAAGAGGTGACAAAGCGTACAAGAGGGTGTGGTTCCAGTTTTCACATGTCAGGCCAAAGTAGTCATATTTTTTTCTCTTTTTTCTTTTCTTTCTTTTTTTTCCTCTCCTTTCACTTTTCTTTCTGTTCCTATCCCAGGCCTCACACGTTAGCTAAGTACTCTCTGCTACTCAGCTTTTCCACAGCTTGAATGAGGACAACAATACCTACGTGATAACATATAATATAATATCAAGATGCAGATAGAAGTCAGAACAACTCCTTTACTTCTCATAAATTCAGAGTAAGCTGGAAGGAAGATATAGTCAAGATTATCTAAAGCTAAGGAACTGGGTCCATGTCCCTTTATCCCTCCACCCGCTTAAAGTTTCTTTTCAGTATCCACATTCGTCCACAGTGTGGAATCACCTAAACATGGTACCTACTTCAGTAGAGTTGAAAACAGGACTGACACCCACTGTGCTACATGCTGTTTCTGTTGACTTTTTATGGTGGTGGGGAGTAGAGGTTAGCCACCTCATAGTTCAGTAAGCCTTGGATTTCCTCTCATAGATAAGGCAGTGCATTGTTTTCTTACATATATTATATTGGCCTGAATTTGCAATATTAGCTGTAAAAATAAAGTTGACATTTTAAAAACTGAACCACAAGAAATAAAAGTAACAATAAGAAAACTATTCCACTTCCCACTGGATAAGTTTTAGTTCCTGTTTGCTTACTTGGTTATGTAACTGTCCAGGACACACTTTTATCCACAGCTCACCTGACACTTGGGGAGGAATATCTGAGCTGTTCCGTGACATTTTTCTCAAGTGCCACCTCCAGCTTTGCTCAATTCGCCTTCATGTGACACAGCTACCCACACATGGTAAAGCAGAGGACAATAAAGTAAGCCTAGCTAATAAAAGTTTTGAGTAACGTCAACAATTACTTATACGCATTTGTGTCGCAGAAAGAGTCATGATTGTCTAGTTGTCTGGAAATAAACAAACTGTGTTGGATTACTTAAGAGATACTTTCCAGAAAGTGTGCCAAGATATGGCTTCATGCCTAAATGACATTTCAAATTTCCAATTTAGAAAGCTGAAATCAGTCTACTGTTTTAAGAAATAAAAAATGTTTGCTTGTTCTCCTTTGTTTAATATACTTGTATTTTATATAAGGTACAATATGTGTTGCTTTTTTTATTTTGTATTTCTTTATTAAAAAAAATCTTCTAAGAGCTGAAAAATTCCAGTCCCTCTGTATTAAAATACACCACTGTGATGTTTTGAAATAGGAAATTATTATATTATTGGTCTTCTGAACACCAAGCATAGAAAGTGTGAGATTTCAAGTTAAGGTTATTCTTTCAGGTTATTTCATTTAGAATCTTGTTATATTTCTTTCTCCTTTCAAACATCTTGTATCCAAAGTTAAATGGAAGTCACATATGCAGCCTGTGTGATCCCGCATACCCTTTCAAAGTTCCATGGGGCTCTGCCAAGTGAAATTTGTCCATCGGCCTATGGTTCATTAGAGACCACAAATCAGTTGAATGGGAGGTGTTTTGCAGGAAACTATTCAAACCTAAGTTTTGCTAGAATCCTGATGAATAGAACAGCCTAGGAAAAGAAACTTTCATCTAAGGCTCCAAGGCAGTTAGGCTGGTGATAGCTAAGGCCTATAAAGCTAATTGGGCAGAAAAGAAGAAGGGCAGATATATGGTCTGGACACAGAAAGGAGACATTCCTTGGGGTTATTCACATGTAGAAAACTGAGAAGAGTGATCTATAAGTGAATTTCACTAAAGAATTACACTTCAAGAGCATTTTCCACAGTGGAAAAACATAATAATTTTTGTAACTGCAATATTTGCTTCTTGTTAAAGTGAAGCCATTTTTATGTATAACCTTTGCATTATTCCAGTCTTACCACTATTAATTTATACTATCATGCATTTACCTTTATAAATATATTTAAAGTTTACTTTGGTTAATTAACAATTTTGAAATAAAAATTCAATTTTAATAAG
Source organism: Meriones unguiculatus (assembly GCF_030254825.1). Lineage (NCBI taxonomy): Eukaryota > Metazoa > Chordata > Mammalia > Rodentia > Muridae > Meriones > Meriones unguiculatus. Next base: position 87,261,191 of record NC_083356.1, read on the forward strand.
AAGTAAACTCTTACATTTTTTTTATACAACAAGCACATGAGCTCTGAACCTCTTAATCTCTATAGTTCTGTGGAGAGATAACTTGTTTGAGAAACCTGAAAATCAGGTAGATACTCATGTTACAGTCAAAACATTTTAACAAGAGCTTTGGAGGAAATGGATTTTACAATACTCAAGCATACCAAAAATAATTTCATGTAGCTATCCAACTACAATTGGAAAGATAGATATAAAAAATGGTCTGTAAAACTGCTCAATTCCTAGATATTTTGATAGTCAGAAAGTTGAAAGGCATTCTGTGTGATGAATACAAATTATAAGCTATCGTTTTTGAATTATCTTATATGCTAGCTTGTTATGTAAGTCAAAACTTGAGAAGGATAACTAGACAACTCTAAGACAAACCATCGTTTTAGAAAAAACCATTCTCGGCACAGCAGAGACTCACACTCAATGCAAATAGTGGCTCTAAACCTTCCGTGGAAGAATTGTAAACCCAGAAAGTGAAGATGCCCTCTCGGTCACGTGTCACACTGGTCATGTAGATTAAAGGCACGTCCTTGGCAGCATGGGAAGTAGAAGAAATCATTCATGTACAGGAGAGGACGGGATAACAGACACAGAGCTCCACCTCCCTAGTCATGAGATGGACTTACCTGGGGAGAGGCACCCAGGTAACAGAAATGCCTCATCTGCTCAGGATAGTCCATGGTCAGGAGGAATGCAGAAGTCACCCGATCACATCTGTGAGAAGGAAACGCAGTATCACTCTAAGGGCGTAGAAAACAAGTTTTATAACACTACCTTTCTGAAACTTCTGGTCAGCAGGAGGTGAGTGAAAATATGTTCCCAGAAAGCAGTGCTTTAGGTGGTACTGGAGCAGATAGCTGTTGGGGCTGGCTGTTCCATAGTGTTTTCTGGATACTGTCCAGAAAACATCTCCTTGAAGATAGCAACAGTGCTCCCGGGCCTCGCAAGTTAAGCTCATTAGAACTTAGAGTTTCCTCAGCTCCCTACTTGGGTTCAGGTGATTTGCAAAAACGACTCAGAGACCTCATCAAAACCTTTATTCATGCTTGTCCACAGAACAAGTATCATTTCCTCCCCAGGAAAGGTGAAGAAAGAGTGGACCCAAATGGTCTGCCCTCCAATGCAGGCCATTGGTCATCTCAGAATTCTGACCCTGTCCTGAAACTACCTAGAAACTGTCAGTTGCCAGTCACTCTGTAAACATGTAAATGTCATCAGCAAAGATATTTCATGGGTTTGGGAGCTTACATTTGTTGTGAGAAATAAGGAGAAAGATCCAACAAAACTGGGAATATGGCTTAGTAATAGATTGCCTGGCTAGAATACACAAAATGGCAGTTTCAATTTACATAGGGGTGTGTGTGTGTGTGTGTGCGCGCGCGCTCAAAACAGCATCATTATTTTCTTTCCTTTTTCTTTCAGTAGGTAATTAATCAGTTAATAGAAATACTATAAAATATCAATTCCAAGTGAAAAAGGCACATTATACAGTTAATTTATAATATATCTTTATTATCATATAATCTTAGAGTCGGTAAATATTTGTGTTCAGTTTTGGGGGTTCAATTTTTACTGTATATGAATCTAATTTTGTCTATGTGACATTGATCTCAGGACTTTACATTCCTTCTTATAGGTCATAAAGGCTTGGGTGATTTTTCATTTACCTACTTTCCACATCTTTCAATTGCATTTCTTTCCCTTCTTGAATAAAATGTCTTATTGTACCTAATACAAAACCTTCTTTGAGATAAAAGGTCAGTGTGAAGTTGGGATTCCTCTTTATTCCAAACATTCATTCTGAAAACAAATGCATTTGAGTTGCATATCTGAATTTAGAGTTATTGTTGAAAGTAATTGTTCACCTTGCCATCTTTGGCATCAAAATGCGTAAATCTCAGAATTTCTCTGAGAATTCACACATCTAAGGGGGAGAAAAGCAGACTACACCGAGCAGTTCTTCCACTGTGAAAAATAGCAAAATTCCACACCTACAACAAATTGCAAATTTTCACATATTTGCTTGAGGCAAACATTTGCAATTTCACAGCAAATAAGGCTTTTGGCTTCAATATACAGTTTTAAAAATCTTCTTTCACCCCCACCTAGGAAAAAAAGTCACTCTATTTTCAGACAACCAGAAAAAAAAAAAAAACACACATAAAGAAATTTACCTGTAATATCATGCTCATCGTAAGTGTTTTAATTTTAGTATCTAACCACTTGGATAAAAGAATTCAAAATGAATGTACTGGATCCACAAGTAGACATGATGACCATGAAACAATTTTTGTTGGGACCTGAGTTACCAGATACATTTTGATCTGCTGAATTCTCCCTATCTGTTCTCAAGTGCTTTGGAGAAATACATAATTTTCAGTAATCATATAATAGAAGAAGTCATGTTTCCTCTCTCTTTCTCTATATATATATATGTATATATATATATATATAATTTTAATGTGATATTCTTATGCAATGCTTCTCTGGTCAGGAACAATGGAGTTTCACAATAAGCTGTGAAGTGCAGATAGCTGAAACCTCATAAAATGTGGACAGTGCAAAATTCTGCCTATGCTGATCACAAAGTGAGTGATTACTTTCTTTTAAGATATCCTGTGTTACAATAAGGAAAGCATAACACCTTTTCTATAAGAATATTGTAAGTTATACATAGACTGCCAATGGAAGTATTTCCTAAGGTAACAACATGAAAAAAGTAAATACTAAAACTAAGTGCTTTGAGAGCTGAGCACTTCCTTCGTGAGACAGGTAGCTGGTTGGCTTAGACTTCCACAACCACGCATTTTGTTTTATGCCAGCCAATATATGTGCTTAGCTATAGTAGTTTGTTAAGCAATGGAAATTCTCTTTCAGTTCCTCCTCTTCTATGCCCTCTCCTTTTCTCCTTGTCTCTATCTTTCCTCCCTCTGTGTGTGTGTGTGTGTGTGTGTGTGTGTGTGTGTGAGAGAGAGAGAGAGAGAGAGAGAGAGAGAGGGGGAGGGAGAGAGAGAGAGCGAGCATGTATGTTGTGTGATAAAGAACACTACATTGCATAGCCATCTGCTTCCCTTCAGGTTCCTGGTTTCAGAGGAATGCCATCTTAGAGCACAGAAGAAATAACATCCTGCTTTTCTGTAAGCTTTAGCTTCTCTCTGAAGGAAAAAGGCCAAGCTTTTAAGCCTGGTTTTAAAGAATGAACAATCTGATCTCTTATTCTCTTGCCAGGTTTGTCTTCCACATCTTTCTTCTACTTCTGTGCTACCATCACTTGAGCGTTATGTCAAGTTAGATCGCAGTTGGATTCTGCTCTGCTCTGCTCTGCAGGCATATCACCGGTATCTACTCCCCTTCAGTGATAAGTGGGAACTAGGCTCGCACAGCATGTCTTCTTCAATAGCCTATGACCTTCCTATGTTTTTCTTATTTCTTTCTGTATTTCTTCATCTATGGTGTCTGTCAGTTTACCCATGAACTAATAAATGACTGTCAAACGTGTGTTAAGTATTTACATAAGACTGAGACAAACACCAAGGTTTTTCAGGGAAACATTGCCTTTTTGTGTGTGTTCGCAGTGAGAGAGTCTGTCTTGGTCCAATTATCCAGTAAACCTGAAGAAAAGAAACTGGCTCATTTTCACACACCACTGATTTAAAATGGCAAGTAACTATAATATTTTTGAATAACTTATACCGTTTCACTGTACGGAAAAAAAAATATATATATATGTGTGTGTGTCCTGTGTGCCCAAAATTTCATTTGTGGAGGAAGATAGACCAAAAGGTTTTCAAAGGGCAGCAATTACTCACATAAATGTAGTTTTTTTCTTTAAAATAATTTCATTTGTAACTGGTACATAAGACATAAAATATGCATATTTGTGGATTACTATGATATTTTATTACATTTATACATTGTACAACATTTAAATCAAGTTTAAGCCCTCTGTCTTCTGAGATTATCTAAACTGCAAGGTGAAAACATTCAAAAATATTTCTTCCCCTAGCATTTTGAGACACACAGTACACTCTTTTTATTTTATTTTATTTTTTTTCTTATCGGTTACATGTTATTAACTCTGTATCCCAGCCGTGTCCCGATCCCTCATTCCCTCCCAGTCCCTCCCTCCCTCATCTCCACCGTGCCCCTTTCCAAGTCCACTGATAGGGGGGACCTCCTCCCCATTCATCTGATCCTGTTTTATCAGGTATCTTCAGGACTGGCTGCAAAGTCCTCCTCTGTGGCTTAACAGGACTGCTCCTCCCTTGGGGGGTGGGGAGGTTAAAAAGCCAGCCATTGAGTTCCTGTTAGAAATAGTCCTTGTTCCCCTTACTATGGGAAACCAATTGGTTACTGAGCTACCATGGGCTACATCCGAGCAGCCGTTCTAGGTTATATCCATACATGGTCCTTGGTTGAATGTCAGTCTCAGAAAAGACCCTGTGCCCAGATATATTTGGTCCTTGTGGAGCTCCTATCTTTTCCCCATCAGACTAACTCCCCTTCTTTCTTATGATTCCCTGTACTCTGCTGAAGGTTCGGTCATGAGTCTCAGTATCTGCTTTGATACACTGCTAGGTAGAGCACTCTTATCGTGTAGTGTATCACATACTCCACATACCCTGCTCTTGACTAGTGGGCTGGCACCTGTCACTCTTGTCTGATTGTAACTTATTTCTGCTCGTAAAAGACTCCCAGTACCTTACACTTCTCAGCTCCCCATACTCGAGTAAGTAACATTCTTTCAACCTGTATGAAACCAGTCTTTTAAAACTCCCTCATATGCATTAGAGCAGAGAACATTTTTATAGGCCTGGCTTATTTCTTTTAACAAACATCTACAGGTCAATCAAGCTTTCTCAGACATCAATTCCATTCATTTTCAGGACTTAACACTAACACGCCATGCAAATATTCTGCATTTTCTTCACCTATACATCTGTCTTTGGACACTGCTCTTTCCTCAGTTTAGCAATTATCTTAGTTGGGATTCTCATTGCTCTGATTAAACACCAGGGCCGTCCACTGAGGAAAGCCAGAATAAAAACACAAACATGGTGGGAATCTTAAAACAATAGCTTATGCAGAAGCAGTGGAGGGCTGCTGCTTACTGGCTGGTTCTTCAGGGCCTGCTCAGCCTGCTTTCTTATAGAACCCAAGACCTCCATCCCACCATGTCCCCTCCCACAATGGACTGGGCCCTCCCCAGTCAATCACTAATTAAAATGCCTTACATCCTTGTGCTCTTATAGCCTGAACTTTTGAGACAGATTTTCAGTTGAGGTTCCCTCCTCCCAGATGACTATAGCTTGTTTCAAGTTGACATAAAATTTGCATAGGAAATCATGCTCAATCAACCCGTAGTTCTATTAATGTGTTAGAGATATTTTCACTGGATTTCATTGCCTATACTAGTTTACAATTCTCCCCACAGTTTTCTGGGATTTTCTCTATTCTCTATCAATATTTGTGCCTCTTGTCTTCTTGATGATAGCCATTTCCCACTGGGATGAGGTGATAGTTCATTGTAGTGTTCATTGGCACTTTCCTAATGGTTACTCATGGTGAATTTTTTTGTGTGATTTTTTTCCATGCCATTATTTGAGTAAATGTATCATCCAAAGTGTAACTTTCTGCCACACAAGGGAAGATGCAGTAAATCCATAGAGAGAAACCCCACTGCTACGTTTGGAGAGCTGCCCCTTTCTGTGAACCGTGGTTTCTATGGACGCTTCCCTACTAAAATGTACTTCATCGCTTAGATCTGAAAAGTCAGGTTTTCATCAAATAATTGTGAGGTTTTATTTTCCTAGCGATATTATTACAGTGTGTATATTAAGTGCATAATATAAATTTTAAATATTCCCTTTGAATTTTATTTTGTATATTTAAAAATTTTGCAATAATTGCATTAAATCAAATAGAATCACAGCTTTCAACGGATGATATAACCAGTAAAAACAGAAAAAAAAATATTCTCTTTCATTACAGGGCTATATTTAATTGAAAAGAGCCACTTATTTTATGACTTCTTTATGTTATAAGGCTTGTGTCATCTTTATGTATGTCTACCGAAGTGTCTGTAATGCTTTAAATTCTTCTAAGTGGCAGCTATTGTGTGATAGATATTTTTGTCCTTGCTTGCACCGTTTCCCTCCAGGCTTCACTACTTTGGAACTCGTTTACGCTCATCTGAACAACCTCTTAACTGAGTGTGCCTCCTGTAATGACAATGTTAATAGTAGCATCACTTACCAGACATTTACTAAATGCCACCTCTGGACCAACTGTTTCAATGGAGTGTCTTATCGGTTCTGCTTGGGAACTCAAACAGAGAAAGGGCTTCAACTCCAAACATACGTTTCAAGTAAAGAAACTACTGCGTTTAGAGGTGAAGTGACTTGTTTCTTCTATGTAAGTGCTAAAAGTTGTTGGAATTAACATTAGAATGTTGGTGTTCAACCCAGGGAGGACATGTTTTAGAAGAATCCACCTGCCTTTACTTTCTCAGGTCCAGCTTTATTTATTTTTATTTACTTTAGACTTTCTAGAGCAGTAATCTTGCTAAAATTCTAATGAGGGCACATTATGCAAAATGTACTTGGGCCACCAGAGGCCCAAGGGTAAAATGACCTTTTATTAAAACTTAAATTTGACTAGTCAGTGTCTCACATTTCAGATCTGTTTGTAGGCTAGGCTTTCTTACATGCTTAACCATCCTTCCCTGGCAAAGTTCTTGCTGCATTTTCTGCTGAGAAAACCCTTTTTATATGTTTTCATCTTAACCTGAAGACTTAACCATCAACCTAACAGAGTTCTTATCTTTCAGAAATATTCCTAATCATAAGATCTAAAAGAAATTACACCCTTCCAAACCTAATATGTCTAACATGTAGCCATAAAATTGTTTTGGTGCATATTCCAACAAAATTGCCTTTTATCTGTCCCTTTTCTACTAGATCCTACAGACTACTGGGGAACCTGTGCCTCTTAGTCACCTGCAGTGACTTTGACTGGAACATGATACCCATCCTCAGTTTATTCTTGAGCTGAGCTGAACTTTCAGGTAGGAGGCAGAGGTCAACTTAGGCTGCCTAGAACCCAGGGTCTCCCTCGTTTTTATTACATAATGTATCATAGTAAATGTAAAATGGGAGATGATTAAACTAACAATTCTGAAAACAACTGACATTTACACCTGAATCAACACTTTCCTCCATTCAGTTTTCCTCTTTCACATGTGATTTAATTTGATGGCTACAATGTCAGTAAGAGGCAGGCCTTCTGTTCCTCATCCTAGAGAAGAGGAAATTCAAACTTCACTAACTTCAATGACATCTCCTAACACCAGAGCAGAAAACTAATATATTCTCCAAAACACATGTCTTATTTCATGAGAAATTACCTTCATCGGTCCATATCAAAACTCGTATTTGTACTATAATGTAACTAGCACATGCAACACGAAGACAAATGAAACTATGTTGCTTTAATGAAATAGGCATGGCATTGTAGGACAAAGGATTGGAAAATTACTGAAACTTCTGAAGTAAGATATGAAACAGTCAAATAGAAGGCTGAAATGCAATCATATGTAAATTAATAGGTAAGATTCTAAACTAAGATAATGAAGTGTCCTTGCTATTTAACCTACGGCACTTGTTTTATATGGACATGAACATTTACTGATTACCTTCTTCATAAGAAGTACTCAGTAAACAATAGCCTAATGTGGAGTGAATTGCTTATAGAAACAAATACACAGATAAAATAGTTAAAATGGAACTTTTAAACAATATTTGAGTAAATATCAGTAAGAATACAATCAAAATTCTATCCTGGTATGTGAATACTGCATGGAGAGTAGAATTTTTTACTTAAAATTGAGGATGGACATCAGAAGAAGAAGAAAACAGGAAACAAGTTAGGAGCATCCCACAGAGGGACTCTGAAAGGCTCTGCCCTACAGACTATCAATGTAGATGTTGAGACTTATGGCCAAACTTTGTGCAGAAAGCAGGGAATCTTATGAAAGAAGTTGGAAATAGTAAGATCTGGAGAGGACAGTAGGTCCACAAGGAGAGCAACAGAACCAAAAAAATTGAGCACAGGGGTCTTTCCTGAGACTTATACTCCAACCAAATACCATGCATGGAGATAACCTAGAACCCCTGCACAGATGTAGCCCATGGCAGTTCAGTGTCCAAGTGGGTTCCATAGTAATGGGAACAGGGACTGCTTCTGACGTGGACTGATTGGCCTGTTCTTTGATCACCTCCCCCTGAGGGGGGAGCAGCCTTACCAGGCCACAGTAGAGGACAATGCAGCCACTCCTGATGAGACCTAACAGACTAGATTCAGAAGGAAGAAAAAGAAACCCTCCCCTACCAGTGGACTTGAGGAGGGGAGTGTGTGGAGAAGGGGGAGGAGGGGAAAGATTGGGAGGGGAGGAGGGAGGGAACTAGACAGGGGATACAAAGTAAATAAAGTGTAATTGAAAGGAAAAAAAAGAAAAATAATTTTACTTGAACACATTTTAATTATAGTAAAGCAATATCCTTCAAAAAACAGTTTTGGCATTCTTCTCTAGTGTCAAGTCAGACAAATGCAGTTCTCTCTCCTTTTCAAAGAAACAACGTCTTATAAGAGATGGAGTCCCTTAGAGGAAACCACGGCAGATCAAAAAAGGTGGCGTGCTGGAGTCCACTTCCACCTGATGCATCTACAACACAATTCCTGCACCTACGGGTCATAAGTCATTGCAGAAGGGGGCAGAAGCCTGAAAGAGTCAGAGGAAGCAGAAGTTTGCTAAGAGACTCAGTTTCCTAGAAGTAGAGACTCTACCGCATTGGGAGGAGAGCTATGAAATGCTGACTTCCGCCCATGGCAAGGGTGCTGCACGCCTCCTTACACAGCAGCTACGTTACCTCCTGAAAACCAAGGCATAATGTCAGCAAGGGTGGGGGAGCGGCCTACCAACCCCATACTCCTAACTAAGAAGTCATTGGCAGCCAATAGCTACTGATGGAGAGAGAGTCACCCCTACTTGATGATATAGCCTGGAGTAAGTGACATATGCCCCAGTGGATGGCTACAGACACATACACATGTGGGCTACACTAACGGAACCAACGCTAATGGAACCAAGGAGGTTATTATTAACAGTGTTAAAAAGGAAGTCATACACTGAAAGGGGCTTCAACATGGGGACTTGTAGCATAAGTGAGCAGGAGGCAGTGGCGAATGGATATAATAAATGAAACTTTGTAAGAATAAGCCTTGCCAAGCCACAGAGGAAGACGATGCAGCCTATTAGGACAATGAGACCTAATAGGCTAAGGTCAGGTAGAAGAGGAGGAGGACCTCCCTATCAGTGGACTAGAGGAGGGGCATAGAGGGAGAAGGAGTAGGGAGGAATGACTGGGAGGATACAAGGGAGAAGGCTACAGATGGGATACAAAGTGAATAAATGGTAACAAATAATGATAATAATAAAATAAAATAATGTTATTTAACAGGAAGTCTTAATAATTCAGGATCATTTTTCAAACTGTTTCTAATATGATTTTTTTCTTATTTGAATTTTTGAAATATATCTGGGAAAGCAGTTTTTGAAGAACACCTCCTGGAATACAAAAATTCAAATTCCCCATATTGTTAAGATGATAGCAATTTACTTTTTAACTCAAAACATTTTATTTTGGGAAAGATAGTTTTTGAAAACTTCCTCTCTGCTTTAACTCTGGTAAATGAGTCATGGGAGTGGCTAAAAAGATATGAAAGCAGAGGGGGACTACATTTGTAAGAAAACAGGAAGATAATCTTACTAAACTTCAGGAGATTTTAATTGAATCATGAGGGAGAAAGGGGTTCTTTACTAAACACATGATTCAGTCCAAACTCTGCACTTCATAGCCACATGGTTAAGGTAAAGGATTTAATATCCCTAACCTCATGTTTCTCTTAGTCCAAGAGCACAGAGAGATCTGACTGGGATAATCCTTGAGAGTTTGTGGTAATATCAAATTTTAGGGCATCCATTAGTTGGATACCTATTTTCTGACAAGCTTTCAAAACATGTTTGCTAAGATTGGCCACCCTCTCACTGTTTCCATCTTTGTTAATATGAAAATCTGTCAAATGCCTGATCCATCTAAGGACAAGATTGTTGGGTTTATAAAAAATGCTGGAAGGAAAGGATTAGATGAAAACTCAGTGAACATTTTAGAATCTTAAAATGTCCAAATTTCTTTCTTATCTAGTCCTTACATCAAACAAAATGTGTTTTTTTTTTCCCTCACTGGGCAGTGGATAGATAAAGGAACTACCAGTTCCATGAAAGCATACATTATGGCCAAACAAAGAAACAAACAAAAAACTGTATGCATTTCTGATTACATAGAACACTTTTCCAATGAAATCAAACTACCGTGGAGAAGAAAACGAAAAACAACAACAAAACATAAACCAAAAAAGTAAAGAGAAGAAAGAAAAACAGCTTTTGAGCAATAGCAAGGAAACATCAGAAGTTTGTTAATCTATTATGTCATTTTCTATTGATTTATAAGCATGAAGGGAATAGGAAACAGGAACAATCTAAGATCCAAAAATCCTGCATAAAAAGGAAATATACAGAAATAATATAGTTCAAAAAAAGTGAGCTTATTTTAATCCACATTTGAATCTTGATTTATGGAAATTAAGTTCCAGAAATTTTAATATTTTACTCAAAGTCAAATGAGAAAAATAAAAGGAAAAATGAGAGCAACCAAATAAAGGTGGAAGAAAAAATATAAGACAGAGACCAAAACAAAAGCAAAAATAAGAACAAATAATAACAAAAAAGTACTTTTAAGAAACAAGTTTACTTGAATGGCAAAAGAAGTCTGACTTAAGACTGTGACCAAGAAACGTGAGAAGACAATTAATTAAATATATTCTATTAAGACTTCAAATTTTAATAATGAAAATTACCTTCTGCTAGCAACCAGAATATGTAAACCACATAATAACGATTAAGCAACATAAAATGAGCTAAATATTACAATATTAAATATTCCAATTATGGAACCAGCTGGGTCAAAAATACGGATTTTCATTATCAAATATTGGAATCATTAGAGCCAAGAGTGAGAAGGAAAAAAAAGAACACTGAATTTCTTTCTGTTACTCAAAACAGTTTTTATATTCTTTCATTCAACAGACACTCTGTTCCAAAATGGATTTGTGGTGATTAATATCTTCTGAATTTTAAAATATTTCTAGAAAAAAATCAAATTAAAATTATGAGAAAACAAAATTAGTATAAGGCTAGAGGGAGACAGGAAAATGTAAAAGATATGGGAATATTAAGAATTTGACAGGTGTTCACATTCAAAAGAGATAGTAAATGCTTTCCCACCACAGACTTTCTCACATCCCTTCAGTCACCTTTCAAGCCAGGGAGGTTCCAGGCCAAGACTCGGCTTCCAGTGATGAATTTGTTTATGACCTAGGGGACAGGAGTTGCACCTCTCTCTCTCACCTTTCTCTCTCACTGTCACCATTCCTGAAAAACATGTTTTTTATTTCATTCTTACTTTTCTTATCTGTTATGGCTCTTGATTGCTTTCAGAATGTGGAGAAAAAAAAAATCCTGTTTTTTTTTATTTAATTTAATTTTTTGATTTTTATTATTTACAATTTATTAACTCTGTATCCCAGCTGTATCCCACTCCCTCATTCTCTCCCAATCCCACCCTCCCTCCCTCATCTTCTCCCTGTCCCTTTCCAAGTCCACTGATTGGGGAGGACCTCCTCCCCTTTCATCTGACCCTGTTTTATCAGGTATCTTCAGGACTGGCTGCAAAGTCCTCCTCTGTGGCCTAGCAGGACTGCTCCTCCCTTTGGGGAGGTCAAAGAGCCTGCCATTGAGATCCTGTCAGAAATAGTCCTTGTTCCCCATACTATGGGAAATCAATTGGTTACTGAGCTATCATGGGCTATATCCGAGCAGAGATTCTAGGTTATAGCCATAAAAGGTCCTTGGTGGAGTGTCAGTCTCAGAAAAGACCCCTGTGCCCAGATATATTTGATCCTTGTGGAGGAGCTCCTATCTTTTCCATGTCATACTAACTTCTCCTTCTTTCATATGATTCCTTGCACTCTGCCGAAGGTTTGGTTATGAGTTTTAGTATCTGCTTTGATACACTGCAAGTTAGAGTCTTTCAGAGGCCCTCTGTGGTAGGCTTCTGTCCTGTTACTTGTTTTCTCCTACGTCCAATCCACATCCCATTTGTCTAAGTACACAACAAGGACATTTGCTCAACCATGTTTGTAGCAGCTTTATTTGTAATAGCCATAACCTGGAAACAACCCAGATATCCATCAATGGAGGAATGGATACAGAAATTGTGGTATTTTTACACAATGGAATACCTACTCAGCAATCAAAAAAAAAAGGAAATCATGAAATTTGCAGGCAAATGGTGGGATCTAGAAAAGATCATTCCGAGTAAAGTACCCCAGAAGTAGAAAGACACACATGGTATATACTCAGTTATATAGACCTATAAGATATGATAATCACAATGAAATCTATACACCTCAAGAAGAGAAACAGGAAAGAGGACCCGGGGTTACATAATCAAAAATCCTGTTTTTGAAGACACCACATACTTCAATCACAGGAGTTGGAGAAATTGAGCTGGGACAAAGAAGTCGCCCTCACGGCATCTCAGAAATAGGGTTGACTAAACTAGAACTGTATAAAACAGACACCAGGTGACACGGTGCTGGAGATGGGGGAAGTCCACATGTTCCCACCTTAGGCGAACAGCCACAGGCAATCAATGACTGTTGGGAGAGAAAGGACCAGTTTCGCTAGGAACAACCCTTTGACAGGTTATCCAACCCCAAGTGGTCAGCTCTGAACTTCTGAGCAACCTAAGTGGGGTTCCCATGGCAAATTATCCCCAATGGTGCAAGAATGATATTTTATCTTGGAAGGAAACAGCAGCTGTATAATTGAATTCAATAGAAAGGAACTTATGTCTGCACTCACTGACTCTATTTATTCTCTTTGATTTTTGTCTCTCTCTCTCTCTATTTCTCTCTCTATCTATCTGTGTATATGTTTGGGTGTGCGTGTGATTTTATGAATTTTAAAATGGGGAGCACAGAATGAATTCAAAGGGAATAGGGATGAGAATAAGTGCTGTAAATAGAGTACTATTCTACGGGATTGTAAAAAACCAACGTTGGCTGATAGTTTACATAAATGGCGTAGTTTATAAAGGGCTTCCCTAGCATGCATGAAGCCATTTTAGCTCAATTTCCAGCAAACCACATAAACCAAGTGTCAATATAGATGCTTGTAATTTCAAATTATAGAGGCAGGAGGGTTAGTGCTCTGAATCATTCTCAGTTACATAGTGAGCTAAGAGGCAGCCTTCAATACATTCAGACCCTGTCTCAAAAGAAATAGAATAAAAGAAAGACAGGAAGAAAGAAAGAAAGAAAGAAAGAAAGAAAGAAAGAAAGAAAGAAAGAAAGAAAGAAAGGAAGGAAGGAAGGAAGGAAGGAAGGAAGGAAGAAAGAAAGAAAGAGAGAGAAGCGTGAAGAAAAGAAAAAGAAACTGGTGTCAAAAATAATTAAAAATAACCAAAATATTGGTTGCAACTTTTAACCTATGTCTTTAGGCAAACTAATTTGTCTACTCTGTTCTTCAGATTCTTCTGATAACAACTGGAACTTCTAAGTTGCGCTTACATCTTTGCAATCTTGATTTGTCAGTAGCTTAGTCATTACAACAATGAGTTTTTACACTTAACATTTTGTAACTGTAAACAGTTTTAGTTTTAGTGAATAAAATTCACATATATATCTCCTCATCCTAACAGTATAAATATCTGATATCTTTGTGAGAAAATGTGAGCTAAAAATGAAACAGAAAGATATTGATGAATTTATTTGACTGCTTTTGGGGGGGGGGAGAGAGAAAGAAAAGGTCCCTTGACTGTGAAGACCTGGAAGCCTCACCATTTGCCATCTGCTAGCTGGAGAACCACAAAGCCGCTGATGCAATTTAGTCCATGTCTGCAGGCTTGAAAGCTATGTGAGCAGATGGTTCAGTTCTTGAGTTCTTGATTCCTGTTCAAAAGTCAGAGAATAAGGCAGGGGGAAGGGGAAAGTGTTAGTATAAACCCAGGTTTGCAAGGTCAGAGGTTCAAGAGCTCCAGTTTGAAAGGCTTGGAGAGAATGGCTGGTCCAACATAGGACTTTACCTACCCTTACGTTTCAGTTTTGTTCCATTGCAGTTGTCATGGGATCAGCTGATTCCTGCCCTTGCTGGTTACAGCAGAATTTTCTATATTGAGTTCAATGATCCAAACTCTAGTCTCTCCTGGAAACAAGTCCCCAGACAAACCCAAAAAGAATGTTTTATCACAATACAGGAGTGACTGAGCCCAGTCATAGTTAGTTAAAGCAAAAGTTCATCTCTGTCGATTTGATGTGGATATATCTAATATACCGTACTTATTCTGCAATTAAATGAATAATAAATTCAAGTGTAAGGTGTATTGTGGTAACAAATACCTAATTAATTTGCTTATTGGAGCAAAATCTGACAAGACAAAATAAGTGCCCGATATATTAATGTGTTTACAAAACAGGTTCAGTAAACGAGGGCCTTTTTAACTAAGAAAGGTAGATGTGTGAGCATTCCTCCTTCTGGCCATACCGGTAGCGAGACAAATATTTTATATTCATTCAAGGAAGACACTCCTGTGAAGACAAAGGTGTTGACTGACTAAAGCCAGCATAGAGGAGCATCAGTACCTGGACACCTGAAATCAACAACCCTGGGGAGAATGATTGACTATTTTGAACTCAGAAAGATACAACAATTTGTCTATAATTATGTTTATTGATATCATCTTCATACCATCCTTACTCATATTGATATCTGCAAAACAATCTTTTCTCAGAAAGGCCGTGTTCATCCATTCTATCTGATTCAACATCTCATCATTTCTCTGAACTTCTTTAACTAATTAATTAACTTTATACTTTATAACACATGATTTACTATATATGCATTTGTATGTGAACTAATATCTCTTCCTGATAGCAAAATAGTATGCAGCCAATTAATTGGCAGTTCTATTGGCAGTTCTATATTAGCAAGATTCTAACTCTCATAACAAAAATTTGTATGTTTTCTGACATTTGGCTCTTTTCATATTTTAGCAACTGTTTTAGTTAGAAATATATGTAACACTTATCTATTAAAGTAAAAACAGTCTTTCAAATGATTTTAGCAGGTTTTAATGTAAATATTATTTTAGACTTTTTTTGAGTTATGGAATCAACAATTATGCTTTGAAAGAACATTATGGCTAACCAACATAGCAACTTCTCTTAACTTCCTGCACAATTTCTAAGAAGTTTAGCTACAATTACAGAAACATTCATGTTTGCATTCACAGATATATTCATATGCATATTTTACATGAATGAACTGGATTGAATAATTTGTGTGCTTTACATCATTATTTTAAATTATTTTCTTCAATAGAATGTACATTTGGAGGGGGAAGGAAGCCAATCCTCTGATTTATTAAAGGTTCTAATTATTTACATTTTCCATTATTTACTGCTGTCTCAAAATGACTCATTGCTGAAATGGTTTTTCAGTACACAGCAGCTTATCTCTGTGTCTCACACCATTCTGCAAGCATCGTATCCACCGCCAATAAACCTCACACCATAAAATTATTTCATATAATTATAACACATACAAACCTATATTTTTAAAGTGTTAGTAACTATAAGGAGTTAAAAAAAACATTTCACCAAACTCAAAAAAACAAGTGATTGATAAAAATTATGAAGTTGTAATAGATATAAAATAAGTGTGCAAACTGTGACTGAATCCATTTGTAAAATTTTGTATTTTCTGATGACCATTCAAGTTCAAGAATAAAACTTATTATCTGTGGGAAAAAAAGAGCTTAATTGACTCTCCTCTGTTGTGTGTATCCTTTTTACCTGTACTTTATACAAGCTGAGGGATTTTTTACATAAATTGTGATGAAAAGAACTGCCATGACAACAAAGAAGAAATTTTCATGACTGGTTATTATCATAACATCTACCCAGAACTACCTCATCATCTCCCAAATTCCTCTAACATATCAGCAACTGTATTCCTGAACTTCTTACTAGAATTAAAGCCCATGGGGTTTTTAAAATGTCAACTGCTCCTTTGACCTCCCAGTCACTAAAACCATACAATTAAGTTCCAAATCTGGTTTTCTTTAGTAAAGACCATCATCCATGACTTTCTTGTGATAAAAAAAGCAAAATATATTAATCTATGTGACTTCCAAATGTGGTTCATAAAGTATTTTGCAGAGTATTTTATCTCTAGATGTTTGGTTTCAGAAAGTCACCCTCCACTCATGGAACCCCTTCCTATTCTTACCATGTTATTCTACAGAGTCTGAGCTAAAGCTGCAGTCAATGGCTAACATTAATTGTCAGCCACTCTAGAGAGTTCCCATAAGTGTTCCATCCACTGACCTCAATTTAAAGATGTCACTCTTAACAGACATCAGACTACATGGGGGCATGCTACTCAGGTTATCCCAAATTTCTGACTCTCAACCAGAAAATTATTCTTTGTTAAAAATTATTTTTATTTTCTTTTTTATTTATTTTACACCCTCCACTCCTCCCAGTCACCCTCTTCCTCCCTTCCCTCTTCCCCTCTTTCTTCCACTCCATCCACAAAAGGAGAGATTCCACCATGTCAACTCTCCCCAGCACATCAAGTCACACCAGGACTGAGCAGTTCTTCATCCCCTGAGGCCAGGCCAGACAGCTCTTCCAGGAGCAAGTTATCCAAAAGCAGGAAATAGAGTCCATGTTAGAGACAGCCCATCCTGCTCCACTCACCAGGCAACCGATATGAAGACAAAGCCTCCCATCTGCAACATGTGTTCAGGGGACCTAGGTCCAGACCATGCATGCTCCTTAGTTGATGTCTCAGTCTCTGAAAATCCCGATGGGACTGGATTAATTGTCTCCGTTGTTCTGCTTGTGAGATTCCTGTCCCCTCCAAGTCCTTCCACCTCTCCCTCAACACTTCCACAAGATCCCCGGAGCTCTGCCCCATGCTCGGCTGCAAGTCGCAGAATCTCTCCCTATCTGCTGCTGGCTGGAGCCTCCCAAGGAATAGTCAAGTTAGGCTCCTCCCGGTAAACATAGCAGAGTATCTTTATTAGTGTCAGGGGCTGGCTCTGAATAGACAGCAGAAGTGGATGAAGATAGGGAACTGGACAAGAGATATAATGGTTTGAGAAACAAGGGTGGAGCTCAGGTATGGGGAGAAGATGGGGGAAGGTGACAGAGCTAGGAGCAAAAATTAAAACTGAAGGGGACATCTCTTGGTCAAGCTGGAGGCTTGTGACAGAGTAGACTCCTGGGAGGACAAGGGTGTGACTCTAGATGAGACATCTAATGTGGAACACATGAAGATGGAAGTGACCACCTCTTAGCCAGGTAGCACTAGTGGAAGAAGGGGAACAACAAACCACCGACAAAACTATCCAAAAATTACCCTTCCTACAAGAATTGTAGGTATAACAAGAGAACAAAGATTAAGGGAAAGTCCAAGCAAAAATTGGCCCAACCCGAGACCCACCCCATGGTACAGAAGATTATCCTTTAAGAGACTAAATTTGGAGACATTTATCTTGCAAGTTAATTGCTTCACACTTCAACAACAGCACTGGTCAATAAATAGGCATAGATCAATTTACTAATTGTCTATTTATTCCAAATGGCATGTCTTCTCTCTGCAATATTTTATTACTAATTTTAAAGAATACCAAGTTTTAGAAAATTTCTTTGAATATCATCATGTGTCAGTGCCTGCCTTTCTCTCCTTTGCTTTTCTTTCTTCTTTCCATTCTTTGTTTTTTTTCTTTCTCTTTTTCTTCCCTCCCTCATGTCTTTGTTTCTTTATTTTAATCTCTTTTTCATTATTGGTTCCTCTGAGACAAAATATATTACAAATTATATACAATTAATATTATTTAACTTCTAATTCATTGATACAATTATCCCAATGGATTTGTCGCTTAAATTATGACTTGCCGGGATGAAATACTGGTGTTATTAAATTTAGCCACTGTTTTTCTTTTTGGATATATCAGAATGTCCTTAAAAGGGTAAGCACTGTCATATATATTTGAGTCCTGAGTTATCAATATAAGTACAAATACATACTTATCTGGCATGTAAATGATAGCTTGGCAATATCATTGCCTATATTCTTCATTAGGTATTTAGAAGAAATGATGCCAACTTCTGGAAGCATCTTCCTTGCTACCTAGCATTTATAGTATCATACATGCTATGCAGGCTGCTTGGGGAGAAATGTCATCATCAGTTTTATTCAAATGTGAACTGTGCAAGCTAAAATAATGACTGGCTAGGCAAGTTATGCCTATATGGATATAACAGTGTCATGAATTTTATAGGATGTAATTGATCAATTTCTGATTGAATTTAAGGCCCTTACCATAGAAGAAAAGTAATATCTAATCCTTTAAATATAGTTAATAAACTGTGGATAGGATAAGCATACTAAAATCTGTACACCTAAAGAAGATAAGAGGACCCGGGGTAAGATGACTAATCCTCACTTAGAAAGACAAATGAGATGGACACTGGAAGTAGGAAAAAACAAGTAACAGGACAGGAGTCTACCACAGAAGGCCTCTGAAAGACTCTACCTAGCAGTGTATCAAAGCAGATGCTGAGACTCATAACCAAACCTTGGGCAGAAGGCAGGAAATCATATGAAAGAAGGGGGGGTTAGTATGATCTGGAGAGGACAGGAGCTTCACAAGGACCAAATAAATCAGGGCACAGGTGTCTTCTATGAGACTGTTTCTCCAACCAAGGACCACGTATATATATAAACTAGAACCCCTGCTAAGATGTAGCCCATGGTAGCTGAGCCTCCAAGTGGGTACCCTAGTAAGTTGAACAAAGACTACCTCTGACATGAACAAAATGGCTGGCTCTTTGACCTCCTCCTCACCCCTAAGGGAGGAGCAGCCTTGCTGGGCCACAGAGGAGGACATTGCGTCCAGTCCTGAAGATACCTGATAAGCTAGTGTCAGATGGAAGGGAAGGAGGACATCCCCAATCAGTTGACTTGGAAAGGGGCAGGAGGGAGATGAGGGAGGGAGGGTGGGATTGGGAGAGGATGAGGGAGAGGGTTACAGCTGGGAAACAAAGTAAATAGCCTGTGATTAATATAAAAAATAAAAATTATAAAAAAATTAAAAAAGGAAACTTATAGGCCCTAGATATAAACCTACCTATATTAATTTGTTAAATGGACACAGTTTTAAATTGTTTTATATAATGTATAATATGTTTATACTATATATATGTACCCACATATTAATACAATTCTCTATCTTCACCTAAAAAGAGTGTCTGTGCAGTAGACAGCAGTAAATACACAAACACACAGCTAATTAAAATAGAGAGAGTAAGTTTCTGTTGAGTGTTCTGCCATAAATATCTATTTTACATACTTTTCTGCTGAAGGCTCAAAGGACATCTATAAAGAGGAAAATGAAAGAGTCTAAGAACCAGACTTCAACAAGGACTTGGGCCAGACGTTGCCTCCTGGGTATTTCAGTACCATTGCCCTCGTGAGCAGCAGCAGAGATTGTATGTATAAGACCTGCAATAAGCTCAAGGCAGTCAGCATTCCAACATGGATGGAGAGCAGCTCCTTAGACACCATCACTAGATGAGGGGTTACTGAGAACTGATCACTGGGATAAAGTGATTTTATGTCCTCTAAGGAGGCGGTACCTGGTAGACTGACCACAGTCCACTGGACAGTCCTGCACCTCTTTGAATCTGAGCACCACAAATTGGACTTTGTGGGCTCTGAAAATAATTTTTAAGGAGATAAAATCCGAAGGTGAATGTTCAGTGCATGGGTTCCCAAAAGAGTTGGAAAGAAGAATAAGAAACTAATATGACCAAAATCAATTTTCTGCATGTCTGAAATTTTCAATGAATAAACAAGATATTTAAACAAAGAAAGATGACTAAAAATTGAAAGTTGCTCAAAATAAGTGTTTAGACTGATTACTGAGATAAGTCTGAGGAGGCTGTTGGACGGATCTAGATGGGAGATTATGGTAGTCTGACAAGAAAGGTTGCAGATACCATTTTTATTTCTTTTTCTTTTCCTTTCTTTCTTTCCTTCTTTCTTTCTTTCTTTCTTTCTTTTTTTTTTTTTTGTAGTCTGCTAAGAGTCTGGTAACGTCTGAGAAGGTTCACATTGAGAGTTTGAATGCTTCAGGTTGAAGCATCTGTTAGATTTCAATTTGGAGCTAATGAGTAGTCACTGGGACAGTAATGTTCAGGGTCAACTTACAAATATCCTCCATAATTCACCCTAAATGGAAGTGGGAAGAAGGCAAAGAAGTCTGTTCCTGGTCAGCTTAGCCCTGATCTGACCTGCAGCAAATTTAAGTTCAGGAAGTGTGGCTAATGCGATGTGTATGTTTATCCATAGCTCACAGAGCCATTTGGAGGAAGAGAAATTTCAAGGAAACTCTAGAGAAATAGCTGAATACATAAAAGTCTTGGTTTCTAAGTCTTCTTTTAGTGATAATTCAAATCATTGAAAATCTCCTCTATCTTTCACAGCCCTACAGAGAACTTTTACTTTCAAAAAACATTACTCTCAAGAAAGAAAATGAATAGAAGTTTTTTTAAAGTTAGGTGGAAAAGAGGTCCTTCTAGCAACAAAGGAGTTATTTTCTTTAAAACTGTATGTCATTGTGTCAAATGAGTTCTTCACTTAGTAAGTAATTAGAAAATATTCATAATAAATTTTACTTGTGGCTTTATAGTAATATTTTTCATAAAATTAAAAAGAAGAAATTATAGAAAGTCATCATGCTAAATATAAAAATAAGCCATTGTTAGTAAGTCTGGGAGTCATACTCAGAGAATTAAGCATATGTACAAAGAACATTTACCAGTTAAGCCATCTTTTTTAGACTTTTACTGTAAATACAGGCAAAATCACATTTGAAACTCTGAAATCATTCTTCTTCTCTCTTCCTGCTGAAAGGTAAACGGAAAACTGGAAGCCATAATTTCTTCCATATATTTGTTTCGCATGGCATCAAAAACTGCGTCAGTTATTAAAAACTGCGAAGTTCACAACTGATGATAGATATATTTAAACCCAATTCATTATGTAAGTGCATTGGTGTTCAGTAAGCCTGCCATGAAGGACATTAGAGGGACTTTGTAGTCATTTTAGCTTGCAATAATATATCAGGGGAGCTACCATTAATGCTTACAAGTCCATGTGCTACATTCACTCATGATATTTTCCAGGCGTTAATACTGAAACACAGTAGACACATTTATTAGGCAAGAAATGACATACCCACAGGAGCTGTGATAGCTCTTAAGAGATTAATATCTGTGGACCTATTGTTTCTATTTACTTCTTTAGCTGCCTTTTTTATATTTTTCACTCCTGTTGGAGCTATTGTGGCATCTTCTAGTGGCAACACTTGCCTTCTACCTTCAAACTGTAGATTTTAGAACATATTTATATTTTAGGTATTACATCAACAAACCCTATTTCTAGACTTGCTAGTACTTGCACATCAAGACTGTTTCACTGTTCTTGCTAAGCCACTCTTGATAGCAGTCTAGACAATATTCTCCTGTTACACAGAAAAAAAAATGTCACCTCTTGCAAAAGATTTGACTATCTTGCAATAGTGATAGTGATGTTTAAAATGTTATTCCCTAGACCCAGTGCCTTGTAACTTAGCTTACAAAGGCTTTCTCTTCAAGAAAAATTCACACTTGCAATTCATGTTTAGTCTGTTTTTCCTATCTTATCCTTAACAGCTGGGTTATATCTGCTTCCAGGGAAATGTGTTATGTATGTTTAATACCAATAGCTAAAAGGAACGCTGAAAACTGAAAATAGCCTTGCTCTGAAATTTAAAACAATCTGCCAGAGAATTTTAAAATTGTTCACAAAATTGATGATCAGGACATTAATTATTAACAAAGATTAAAATGACTTAAGGTCCAGCCTGCGGAAACACAGATAATCAGTTTTGTTAAATTACAAGTTAATTCCTTCCCTTACACTCTTTTATCAAAGTGCCTCTGGGACAGGATTGGTTGGCTTTAAGCAGACAGAATATTTAGGGTGTCTGGGTTCAGATTATGAAGGCAGTACCCCCATTCTTCCCATGGCCTTGCCAGCTTCATTCTTTCAGTTTTAGATCATGCTTTCTGGACTTGACAGGCCAAGATGGAAATAAAAGGATGTCAAGAGATTTAGGTTCTTATGCCATACATTTTATTTATTTATTTATTTTGCTCAAATTGCAAGGATTATTGGCCAATGGAAGCGTTACTCACAAAATACTTTCAAGCCAGATTTACTAATGTTCATCTTCTACCTATGAGGCAATGTCTCCGGATACTGAGTCACAGCAAAGGGCTGAGCAATTACAGACCTGCAGATGTTACCAAGAGAGACTTCTTTCATCCCGTCTGAAACTTTTCTTTCCAGCTTTGTTTTTTTCCAGTTTTATTTTCCTAGTGAATGATATTTCTTTGAACAAGCATTTTCAATTTTTTAAACAAACCTATGATTTTCAGTAATTTTCACCCATTTAGAATCATCACAGATTCTAAACAAAGCTCCTGGTAAGGACAGTAGAGATCTGTGTGAGCCTGTGGTGGTTCAGTGTAACTCAAGATGGGATGCATAGCTATTGCTGTGCCCAGTGACCTCACTGTGAGACAGAAGTGTTAATGTGAAAATGGTTTTATCACCTCACTTCAGTGTAGGATATCAATGGTGAGTGAGTGAGCAAGGGTTTCTGACTCATCTCATATAAAGAACTATCCATGTGCCAGCCAAATAGTCTCTCAGGCCAATAAAGAATATTCCATGGTGCAGCCCAACAGGATGTCAGCCATGACTTTGTTACTTTCTACATCAACTATATGGAAAATTTCATTGTATTTAGTGATTAGTTGGGCTTTTCATTAAAGGTGTCTAGTTGCATTTGATCCATAAAACTATGAATGCATTTGAAACTACAGATTTCCTGTGTGCAATCTCTGTATTTTTTAAAGGAAACATTTTAGTTTATTTTATAACAACTATATAGTAAAACCATAGAGGTTTTTACTGATGTACAAAAGTCATACAGTCATTTTGAAACCAATCATTAAACATAAGGGGATTATATTTTGCACTAATGATGCATTAATGAAATTGAGACTATTTTATTCATAATGTTATAGCTTTCCTTGTAAAGGGTAACCATTCTCTGAGCTCAAAGAATAGTATGCAGGCAGCAGTGAAAGACAAATGAGCCTTCAGGTCCTGAGGATTTGGCAGCATATGCCTGCTGCCTTATGGAGGACTTTCATAATGCATGATGCTAATAAAGAGCACTGGTTTTAGTTTACAGGATAGAAAACACAAGATGTGAAATGAAGAATCCTTTAACTAAATGAGCGATTATAAACTTAAGCGCTGAGCAACAAAGGTAGATTTTTGTGCTGAGGTCATGAATGTCCTCTGATGCTACTAGCCGGCGTTTCAATGTGTCAAGTAAATTAGTCATTAGAAAAGAAGTGTTTTCACTTATTTTTAGATATTATGGAAAGGCAGAATTCATAACGCTTCATGCCAGCAATACTCATTATTTTATATAGTGTCTACCACTCAGGTGACTGAGACATAATTAATAAGAAAAAAAATTCCTTTGAAAATATTCTTTTCTTTTTCTGGAGCAATCTAAGGAAGATGGGAAACAAATTATATTTTACCTAATTAAAAAAATCACATAAAACTTCAAATGGCTTCCAAATTGGGACATGGCATCATTAAGCATTTGAGATTTGTCCAGTTAAAACTATTGACTCATGCTTTCATTGCTTCCCCCTCAAATTACCCCAGTGGCACAGCTGATGTGAGTACATTTTCCATTTCTTATAAATAGCCACAAGAAAAGTATTAATTATCCTTGTACGATTTAATGCACCCGCTGCCTTAACCTTTCAGGTTTTCTTAAACGCCAGCATAACAAGGCATATCCATGGCAGCAAATGTGATTTATGACAGGAATCTTTAATTTCTGTTTTTAAATATGTTACCCCCCGATCTGCATACATTTAAATTCGCCTGCAACACTTTGCTCTGTCTTGAGGCTGTTGTTTAATATTCAAGGATGATTTTTGTCCACATACATTTTGGTCTGTGTCACCTCAGATTAAATTATTACTGTTTGCAGCCTTTTCGGAGCAGGCCTCAGGCCCTTATTTACAAGAATCAATGAAACAGTAATGAAAATCCATTTTTCATACTATCAGCCCTGGCCTGCTTTTATTTAGTTAGCTGTGTCTAAGCAAGCAATTCATTTTGTGCAAATGTCATGTAGGGAAAAAAGGATGAGCTGTGAAAGGGTTAATCATGAAATAAGACTTAAGCTTTTCCTCATAGTAAAAAACATCCGTAATGTTAAAATTTTTAAAAAAGCCTTTCTTAATATATGCAAAGTAATGTATATTGACACATAAGCAAGGCTTTTCATGATGAATATTGAAATATATATGCAAAGCACAGGAAATGTGTAGCATGTTATAGATCTTTCAGTGTACATTTAGAGGAAATGAACCATTTATATTCCACAATTTAGTGAATACCTACTGTTTATTGGTACAGAGCACATAGGAGTATATTTGTCTTAGTAATTTATTTAGGTAAATATATTTATTCTTCTAGGGTTTCTTGTGCTTTCCTTGGTTCTATAGTACTAGACATAAATATTTAACAATGCATTGTCTCAAATGTTATTCATGTAATTTATCAGAGAAAACAGTAGAGTTGTAATAACTTTTAAGCCCGGACCTTCTCCTAAACCTGAGATTGATTTAGAATGAAGACAATTGAACTGGATTTTCTCTGTGATGCTGAGAGATATTTACTAGTTCTAAGAAAGATAAGGTGAAGTAGTCTTACCACAGAAAGATCTAGGTTCATTCACATCTTTTTGAAGTGGCTTTTTGAAGCTATTACCTTGACTATGAAAGAAAAAAGGATTAGTGTGAGAAGGAAGCACTTAATTATTATGAATATATTTCCCTACATTTGCTAGCCTACCCATTTTCCTCTCTCTGTATATGTATACATAGAAATATACAAATATATTACCCCTAGTGAACATTTCTCTTGGGAATTTCTTCTAAATTTTAATGCACTTGACTCTAAGAATGTCTACTCAAATTATAGCTGTGTTCTTATAAAAGTGACGTCCACTCTTCAATATCACAGAAGAAATTAATACAGAGTGAGAGCATTTAGAGTTGATCTTTGCTAAAGCCTTTTTTGGAAATAAATGTTAAAAGGTGCAGAACATAGCCTTTTCCAACTGTATACATATTTCTATTATATTTCAGTTTCAGCATTTGATTTGCAACCTATGAATATTGAATTTTCTTTTTTAATTAATTAATTTTTTATTACAGCTTATTCATATAGTATCCCAGCTGTAGCTCCCTCCTTCATTCCCTCCCAATCCCACTGTCCCTGCTTCATCTCCTCTCATGCCCCTTCCCAAGTCCACTGATAGGGGAAGACCCCCTCCACTTCCCTCTGACCCTATCTCATCAGGATTGGCTGCATTGTTTTCCTCTAATGTGGCCTGGTAAGGCTGCTCCCCTCTCAGGGGGAGGTGATCAAAGAGTCAACCTGAGACAGAGCCAACTCAACTGTCAGTTCCTGTTCCCCTTAAGAGGGAACCCACTTGGACATTGAGCTGCCGTGAGCTAATCTGTGCAAGGGTTCTAGGTTACCTCTATGAATGGTCCTTGGTTGGAGTATCAGTCTCAGAAAAGCCCTCCTGGGCCTAGATTTTTTGGTTCTGTTGATCTCTTCGTGGAGTTACTGTCCTCTACATTTCTTTCTATCTCCCCCTTCTTTCATAAGCTTTCCTGCACTCTGCCTGAAGTTTGGCTGAGTAGAGTCTTTGAGGGGTCCTCTGAGGTAGGCTCCTGTCCTGTTTCCT
Source organism: Meriones unguiculatus (assembly GCF_030254825.1). Lineage (NCBI taxonomy): Eukaryota > Metazoa > Chordata > Mammalia > Rodentia > Muridae > Meriones > Meriones unguiculatus. The sequence continues at coordinate 87,287,377 of NC_083356.1, forward strand.
GTTTTCTCCATCTTCAGAAGTCTGTCTCGTTTGCCTTTCTGAGTGAGGATTGCTCATCTTACCCAGGGTCCTCCTTCTTGCTTTTCTTTTATTAATATTATTATTTATTACAAATTATTTATTTTGTATCCTAGCTGTAGCCCTCTCTCTGTTCCCCTCCCAAATGCATCCTCCCTCCCTCATCACCTTCGATACCCCTCCCTAAGCCCAACCTGAGACAGAGCCAACTCAACTGTCAGTTCCTGTTCCCCTTAAGAGGGAACCCACTTGGACACTGAGCTGCCGTGAGCTAATCTGTGCAAGGGATTCCCCTTCCCTCTGATCCTTGCTTAGCTTCTTTAGGTGTACAAATTTTAGTATGTTTATCCCATATTATATGTCTAATATAAATTTGCAATGGTAGTAATATGTGTAAATCTAAAAGCTAATGATCTGACTGTTTTTGTTTCCTTTTCAAAGCTTACGGAAATTTCTGTAGAGCCAGAGCAGACAGTCCTGATGCTGTCTTCGACCAGATCCACAATGCCACTGCAAACCTGCAGTATCTTCTGGAAGGCAAGGACTCATCCTGACCATTTTATTGTGCAGAAGACAACGTCTCTTCAACCTAAGTAGGTAAAGCACTGTACACTTTCCACATACTACCTGTACCACAACATGCACAGAGAGCAGACACACTTCAATTATTAAAGCCCAGTAGGCTGACCTTTTAATGCCTGGGTAGAGCACAACCATCTGAATTATAGAAGTTATTTTTAGATATTAATCATTAAGATCTTCTATTATCGAATAGATGTTCTTAGCTTGTCTGATAAGACAGAAAATGGATTGACTAGGTAGGAAATGAGTCGCTTTTTTATTTTTTTTCATATCTTCTCATAAAATTAGCCCATCGTTGGCTTTACACCACCTATTGGCATCATCAGGTACTGAAAAGATTCCTGAAAACACTTGAAAATTCAAAGAACCTGTGCTTTCAAAAACTGCTTTTCTATTTCTTGAAATATTTGACAACATAAAAGGCTTAACTTTTTTAATGAAAAAAGGAATCTATTCTTTTATGAGTGATAGTCATTGAACAATAAACATTGCCACTCATCCACTTCCAAGTCACGGCCTGTATAATTGAATGCATGTGACATATACTATGACCTCAACTCTCTCACTCCCACTTTTGGGGTACACCTATTATTGTGCTATAAACCTCAAAGTTTTCAAACAGGGAGTGAGGTTGTTAAGTACATTCTAAGCCCCGGTTCCAAGCCCATCATCAAGTCAGTCTGTGTTTCATGTTTCTACACAGAGTACATGATGAGATATTACTTACTCGTTTTATATTAAAGCTGTAAAGCTTCTCAAGAACTTGTGCAAAGGCCAGTGTGATATATGTCAGTTAAAACTGACCTCTGGTATTAGGTCTCTCACCCATTCATTTCTTTAAGAAATTTGAAGGAAAGCATATAGAAAAAAATTAATACTGACATTGGATACTTCTGGTAAATTGGACATAATGGCTTTTAAGTTTTCTGTCCTATTTTCTAAGTTGTGCGTAGAGGAAAGACACTAAATGGTATATTCAAAGTAAGTGGTTGTTTTTAAAAAGGAAGAAATGCAGTTAATCAAACACCTGTCAAGAGAAGAAGACCGAGAGACTCAGATCCTGACCCTTAAGTGAGGTGTTTTTGATGCTGCTGCTGTTTTTTGTTCGTTTGTTTCACTTTGTAGTAGAAATTATTCACTTAGGATATTTATCTGAGTTTCGAGACATGGTTCAGTTTAGTTTAATCACAGTTTTGAAGAAATATAATTAACTAGAAATAATGCTGCTTCTCTGGTAATAATTAGTTTAGGTAAGATTCATGAACTTTTGAGAAATTGGTTGGTAAAAGAAAACAGAGAAAGGTAGGCTCACAATGTTAAGGGTAGATTCATCAAAGCCACCATCAAAGTGGTAATGAGGATGAGCCCCAGGCATAGGAGATGCACATGCCACTTTTTCATCATGGGAGAAATCACTGACTACCCTTTTTCCTATAGAGCTGCAGAATTGAAGAGAAAGACAGAGGAACAGGAAGCAGCTATCAAAAGGATCTTCCTCATGTCCCATTTTCTGTAGTGTCAATGGCCTTACTCTCTACAACTGAATTAGTATGGTGAACACTGACTAAATACAATAATTTATGTTTGGACTAAACTGGGAACTTAAGTATATTTCCCAAATGTATTGTTTGCAACACAAAATTGGTTTACAGATGATCATTTGATACTCACCGATTTATAAACTGACCACATTTAATATGGTACTTGCTATTTGTTCAACTAATGCATCTAAAAATGTGTGTGTTTGTCAGTGTGTGTGTGTCAGTGTGTTTGTGTATTTATACACATTCAGCTCTAAGCTAGAGTTAAAAAAGAATAAACTGGAAATGTTTCTAAGATAAAAAAATGTTTAACATATATAAAAGTTATTTGGTTGCAATTGTTATATACATCGGCAGCATTTTACACTCTGGATAAGATACTACCTAAAAATGTTTTTTCTTTTTTTTTTTTTTTTTTCAATGCAGTTTATTCAGGAACCTTGAACAATCCTCGGACCCTGGGGAAAGCCAGCCCACAGCTTAAATAGCCTCTGGGTAGCCAACCCAGGCGTGCCACGGGGGCAATGCAGATAGGTCCACATACATGGAAGCAAGCCAGATCCTCGGCCTTAGCCAAATGTGGAGTTGTTCGTGACAGAGAGCACTCACCATCGGGAAGGTGGAAGGCGGAAACCAGCTCCATCTTTAAGGCATAGCATTCCGCAGCTCTCTACAGTTCCCCCTTTTTGTTTTAGACGCATCAGGCAAGAGTAGAGGTCTGATCTCTGATATTAGAAATAAATTGGGACTTTGTACAGATGTTCATTTAGGTGTCATCCACCCAAAGAGCATCAGACCGTCCGATACCTTTTTCTCAGAGGCGGGACCTGGGGCATCAACCCGCATGCAATCAGACATGCTCTTCTCTGGGTCCAAAGCGGCTGACCCTGAGTGCAGTGCTTAGCCTCGCATCCTGAGCGTATCATTTTAGCTTTTTATGGTATCCAACCATGCTTGGGGAGAATGTCCTGCTTCAATGGCTGTAAAGGCCTGAATGATCATGGCTGCATCACACTGTTGTGAGACTCTAATCTTGCATATATACCACAGGCAAACCAAGGAGACCAACACCAGAAGGCCTGCTAACGCTCCCATGCCCGCCCATTCCTTCAGATGATTCATGGCTGCAGCAATCCATGTTGATAATCCTGTGGCTAGTCCTGCGTCCACTCCGGTAGAATTTACTGTGACAATGGCCACTCTCAGCTGCTCCATCGTAGTATCGAATTCTCCAGTCCAATTACCTAAAATATAGCTCGACAATTGTTTAGACAGATTTGCAGCACAGGAAAAATTCTCATGTTGTATGCTAGTGACACAAATAGCCTATGAGTACTTCAAACAAGAAATAAGGAAATAAAGAAAAAATAACAAACATTTACTGATTAGGGAACTAAAAAAAAAAATAGTGTCTGATGCATCACACAGACAAAACTGGACAAAACACTACTGTGAACATATTATAAGGGGATATTAAATTAAAATCAAAAGATCCTTCTTGATGAGCACACTGTCATATCACAGAATGATTCAAAGCTACAGCTTTTCTTCTAGAAAACTGTGGAAGGAACCAGATCAGCGTTTTCAGACTTGTGAATGATTTATGACCATTTAAAAAGAAAAGGGAAATATCAATTTCTAAATTTATATTTAATATTTACAAATATGCAAATTAGGCTGTCTCAGAGAAGTGTAGCAGATGTCCTTATCTTCTTGATGCTGATGGACTGACTAGGTATTACTTTAAAGTGATAGATTGGCAGTGGGAATATGATATTCTACTTTGTTTCATCTTATTCATTTGGAAGCATTAATTCTTTTAAAGAAGATTATACATGCAATCCAATCTTGACAGCCTGGCTCTATGTAATGGGATGTTCTATTTAAATGTGAGGACATATTGATCTTATTCTGAAATATCTATCTAGTATCTATCAAGAGGATAAAGTTTGAACATTTTCCATTGTGGGTCCTGTTCCAAAATTTTTGAAACTGAATATGTTATAAAGAAAAAAATAGTATCATTTCATTTCTTGATCTGTAGGCATTTGAAGCAAAAAAAGAAAAAAGAACATTGAAGGAAATTGTGAAATTTCTTTATACAGGGTATCTTAACATCATAGAACACTTACTGCAAGTGAAAGTGAGCCAAAGAGTCTGTTTTATGATATATATTTTTAAGTATATAGATCATTTTGCTCAAGGGTCTGGCCCATAAACTATAACAATCTCTACTATGCTATTGCTTATGGAAGTTATTTTGTATATACTACATCTGAGAATTCATGCAAATTAAATGATCTAGATCAATGAATTGATGTTAGGTCTTTGGAATTGTCTTAAATATTTAAAATATGAATTTCAGAAATGCTTTTGATTATTTTATTTTCTATATCAGGATATAAAAATGGCAAACATTCATTTTTAATTTCTTAAACACTGAATTTGATATGAAAATTGGATGAAGTATTCTAATAAACTGACATTTGATGTATTCAACTACTGAAAGAGAGAAAACCATTATCTTAGGTTGTATGAAGTCAAAATTAAGAATTTAGAGTGATATATAGATACAGATCTATATTTAGATAAGTGGATTATATTGGTCATTGTTAGCTTTAGAAAGATTAAATTAGAATGCAATAATTTAGAATGCTGTGGCAACATGAGAAATACAGGAAAGTAAAAAAAAGGAATCATTTAGAAATAAGTGGTATATCTATTTTGGGAAGAAAATAAAATTCCTGAAGGATGTTTCTGTTCTCTATTACACTATTCTCTAATATTTTTGAGCAGGATGACATCTTTTTGCTAAACTTGTAATACTGTGCATATGATAGACTTTCCTCAAGAGGTGATCATCGTCCTTTACTTTTGAGACTCTTTAGTTAATGTTAGCAAATTAGAGTCACAAAGTTATAAGGATCTAATTATTAAATAACAGAGACATGAGATAAAATTGCATTTATTTGTCTTAAGAATAATGAACAGGTAGTTCTGAAATGCATAAATTACAATAGTAATTACTATTGTAATTTATATCTGTGTTTGAATGCATTACTAAGAATAATTTCTATCATGTATCTCATATTTGAAAGGCTTGCTCAGATTCACTCTGAGTGAATTTGAACCTAGAAATCCACGTTCTGCTTTTTCTTCTCTTTCAAGTGAATTTTTCTATAGAAAGTTTGAAAGATGAAGAATAACCCAGATAAATCACTGTAAGTAATTAGAAGTTCAAAATAATTTTGGAATCTTTTCTCAAGGACTTACACATTTCTGGCAGTAGAAAATCAATGAAACATGACTATTTTCTAGTTGGCAATTACAGACATTGTCAAAATGATGTGCTATAAAATAATATTAACAAGAGATGGTTATCTCTAAGTGTCATTTTTTTGTGTTTATCTTGAAAAGTCATGTTAAAAGGAAAAGGACTTGTTTTGTGTCTATGTTGAAACTCACTTCAACTCAACTGCTTACCTATGTGGCCCATTCCTACCCATCCAGTATCTCTTTCCAGCCTTTGGCCATGTAGCTTCTCATTGATCACTATCCTAACTTTATTCGGTTCATTGCACTTTAGTGTTTAATGTGAAACTACACGTATTCAGCACATTAAACACTCCTTTTGTAAGTACTTCACTGAACAATGGGAGAAAACAGGAAAATATCAATACTGAAATTGCAAAGAAAAATTAACACATACTTGTCTACTTCCTTCTTGTTCTATTTCTCTCTCTCTGTGTGTCCTTCTCCCTCTTTTTCACACAGTTACTGAGTTATTATCACCGTCTTCTAGATACACCGTCTACCTTTGCACCTCCTCCATTTCACACTCTAAAAGTTACGTTTCAAGCCCTACTTCTCCAGTGGTCAGCATTATCCTTTGTCTTCTAGTTTAGTTCACTTTAATATGAAACACTGGCATCCATTTGGAAAGTTGAAAACTGTGAAAAAGCGCTGCTTATTCTGTGGCTTACATATGAAGCTGCTTCTCCTCTAAAGAATTCTCATTTTATTAGGCTAGCCTTCCAATTCATTGGAAATTTTAGTAAACTTCTTCATTCCTACAGATTATCCCTTCTACCTTTGGGTCACAAATATGTCATTATTGTGGTCCTTCTTTCAATCAACCCTAAAAAGCATAGTTTCCATGACATATGTAACTGTAAATGTAACATGATCTATGGTGCAGGATAATTCTTAAAAGTGTAATCTGGCTCATTTATTTTTTGTAGATAATAATACAAGATAATAATAATAATAATAATAATAATGTTACAATACAAGAAAAAAATATTGATATGCAGTATTTCATTAAAATCAATTTTTTCTGCTCTGACACCCTCAGTAAAATGCTAGTGGCTGTGTATGTTGTTAACTGAAAGAACTCTTGACAAACATACAGGGCACTCAAAATTTATTCCTTAGCAAACTCAAAAAATAAAATACAAAGACATGCAACAGACTCAAATAAAATATTTTAATAAGACATACCTGATCAATAAAGAATTGATAACCAAACTACACAAAGAAGTCATAAAATTCAGGAATAAGAAAATAAAAACTCAATTAAAATAGAAAAAGATCTAGGCTGATACCACGTGAATGAAGATGTACTGATGTCAATTATGTTTCGGAAGAGATGGTCCACATTATATTATCTGTAAATTGCAAATGGAAATTACAATGAGATAACAGTTTAATAACTTCCTATTAGAATTGTGAAAATCTGTAGTACTGATAACACCAACTGTGGAATAAAGAGGACCTCACATCCATTTGCTCCTGGGAATGTGGAATGGCATTACCATCTGACATTTTCTTACATAAAATTATGTATACTTTCCCATATATTCTGACAATTATATTCCTTGGTATTTACTTCACCAAACTGAAAAACATGTCTATATAAAAACATGTCTATATTTTAAGTCTATACATATAATATAGGACCTTTATTAGTAATTATTAAATTCTAAAGACAAAATCCAAGACATCCTTCACTAGGTGAGAAAATAAGTAAGTCATGATGCAGCCAGAAAATGGAATAATATTTTACAATAAAAAGACATGAACAATCAAACACTGATGTTAACAGTAAGTTTTTTGATATGACAATGGGTTGTTAACTATTTCTTTAAAATGAAAAAGTCTCCTCCTGGAGGGACCTTGTTAAGACTCAGGAAGTAAATGAAAGTTTTATGCTTTGAAGTAAGAAAATTTACAAGGCTAAATAAGATCCTGAAACCAAAAGGATCTCATCAAAGGTGTGGTTAATATTTCTAAAGGCAAGAGACTCAGACCAGCCTGGATACATGCAAGTCTCATAGGAAGTGTGTAGGTTTCATTATTTGCCACAATTTCTAGAGGGGGAATTTCCAATAATACAGATGCCTATAAGTTATCCATTCCCCTGAAAGTAATCTGTCCTCAATCCAGAAACTCCCTAGTTCACCAAGCTATAATTGGGTAGATAGTGTGTTTGGTAGGAAAAGTAAATATTTGTTCATGTCTTCCCCAACAGTAAGAATCACAATATAATTATTTGTCACTGTTAGTTCATTCATCATTGTTATGTTGTAGGACACGGCAGAATAGGATAACATTCTACATTTCTGTTCAGTTTTATGCACAACTTAAAATTGCTCTAACTTTAAATATCTTTATCAACAATAAAGTGGCTTTGTATTTTTTGATTTTAAATCTATTTCCATCCTTATCCAAATAAGACAGAAGTGCTTTAGATTAGTCCCCTCAAGTTTTATAGAGTATTTAGTCTTCTATCTTATTCCATTAATGAGAATATCATGGCTTATAAACATGTTGAATGATGTTAACTCATATGATCTGGTAACCTTGGGCCATGTTCTATAGAAAGAGATCATTTATCATTGTTTTAATTGAGGAGCAATGGCAACAAGAATACTGCATGTGTCTGTATGTGTGTGTATACATGTATCTGTACACTCATATATATACATGCACCTGCATGTAGAGCTACCCATGCACATGAGTGAGAATGCATGTGACAACCAAAAGACCATATGAAATGTCTTAGGCTAGTCCAGTTATCTCATTTTTAAGGCAAAAGCTTTCACTGAATCTCCCTAATTGACTGTCTTGTCAAGCTGTGCATTCTGAGAATTCACTCTTGTGTCCCAGGACTGGAATTTGAGATGCTTGAAAACATCACCAGCTTTTGTGTTCAGTCTAGAAATCCAAACACATTTCCTCATGCTTTCAGCCTCCAGAACAATATTTTAACCAAATGCAGACTAGTATGTAAAGTCCAAGCCAAAGAAGTTACCACTTTTCCAAGGTTTTTAATATATAGGAAATTCTTCAAAATCAAATCATATTTTAAATTTAATTAAATAACATAAGGAGTTCATCCACATTCCAGTGACTTTTTTTTAGCCTGTTAAGTCAAAGTTGGTGTTTGAAACAATGAATACCTCTGGATATTTATACTATGATTTTTCTCACTGGCTATATTTTCTATTATAAAAGTATATTTATGTCCATAATTTCACACATTTCGAACTCATAATGTAAATACCATTACGTAGACTTGTAAAGCCTCTTGATTCTACATAAGCCTTTTCCTTTCTTTGTTCACTTTCTTAACTGATTTCCTTGTCTCAATTGCTACTTACATCTCTGATACAAAGTTAACCCTTGAGTTATAAATCTCTCTTTGTGTGCCATTCCTTTTAAGGGCAAACAAAGAGAAAACTGATCATCTATTTTCATTAAGAAAAAAATTTGAATCAACTTACCATTTTCTACCTTTGTTTCTTAACCCATAATCTACTTTTATTTTCCAGACCATAGAATTGTTCAGTTTCTAGATAGCATGACTCATGTCTCCATGTTTAAAATATATTTCTCTTCTTGTTTAAAATTACTTCCTCTTCCTCCTCCTAAATGCATATTCATCACCCAAGACAGGTTAATTTCATTTGATCTGTAGAGATTAGGAACTTGGGCATCCCAGGAGACAACTGGTAGCTCAAGTCTAGGTCTTTACACACATGTATGAAATTTAAATCAGCTACACCACTAGACTAGAATTTCCTAGAGGAATTATTCATTTATGCAAAGCACATGGCACACACCTGATAAATGCTTTCTGGAAGAATGAAGGGATAAATGAACGGATCTCCGTCTTTCAAAGTGGGCTTAGAGAGGATGAATGACTAACATTTCTAGAAAATAAATGAGAAAGTTGATGCCGCGCTTTCGGAATTCTACTGTTCTTCCTTCACAATTATTTCCCAAACCTTTCAAACCCTAGTTTAACTCTCTGGCCATATTCAATGGATCATAGTATCCTCATTGAGCTTGAGAAGCTATAAATTTCTAAGGAAGTAAGAATGACAAGTCTTGATAGCAGGTCTGAGAGATTTAATTACACCATACCTTATACTCATCTTAGTGGAAAAATACACATGCAGGTGCCATTGGCACTACAATTTTTATGTATTTTTAGAGTTCCATACTGGGGTTCACAAATAGGAGGGAGAGGTGAATTTGGTTCAGCTGAGACAAGCAACAAATGCAATAGAAAAGAAGATTGACTCAAACCATGCTTGTCAGAGGACAGCATTGCTGAGAGGCTGACACTATCTGTTTCATTTGTTCAGATCTAGAGCTGATGGTTGTGTAGATCTACAAAATGTACAAAAATTTTATGAGGATAACAAAAAAGACAGTGAGTCATTTGTTTATGTTAGTTAAACTAAAAGCAATTCTTTGAACATTACCTTTGATACAGAATGTAATCTCCTTAACCTGGATTTTTGGTACTGTAAAACTACTGAATCTTCTTTTTTACACTTATGTCTCACATCCCTTGAAAGTAATGCTCTGAGTCTTTAAAATAGTGATATAATCATACAGAAACAAAGGAGAAAAATCTCCAAATGTATCCTACTTTCCAGTGTATGACTTTTCCTTCTTTTGTGGGACGCTCTGGGTAAACCCTTTCTGTAGATGAAGTTATACTGTGTTGTGTAAGCCTACAATAACTATCCCCTCTGATTTTCTTCTTGGGACGGTTTTCTAATTTTGACAACCTTACAAGCAATTTTGGCAGTAGATTAAGACTATAGAATATATTTGATACCAGTGTTATTTATTTTTACCATTGTGCCTAGATTTTTCTTTCCTTTTTTGCATAATTGCTTTGGAATTTGTAAAAAGAGTGGTAATATCCTCAAACATCTTTGTATCACTGTCACATACTCTTATGCTTTTGTAGAGTTCACTTCCACTTTAATTTAGTGGTCTAATTATAGACTTGTATAGTCATGTAATAAATAAAATTTTAAGGAATTGCGACACCTGATAAAAACATTCATGTTCTGCTATCATTGAATATGCATGAATTGTTTCCTTGTTCTGGAATTTGCTGAGAAATTTTGTTCCAAACATGAACTGATCTTTCTTTTTTTTTTTTTCCATTAGTGTCTTTTGGCCTTGTTTATTTTTTTTATTTCATTTTAGGTTTTATTCAAAGAGTATATTGTTTTATTAAATTTTATTTTTATTTTTTTTATTTTTTTTTTCAATGCAGTTTATTCAGGAACCTTGAACAATCCTCGGACCCTGGGGAAAGCCAGCCCACAGCTTAAATAGCCTCTGGGTAGCCAACCCAGGCGTGCCACGTGGGCAATGCAGATAGGTCCACATACATGGAAGCAAGCCAGATCCTCAGCCTTAGCCAAATGTGGAATTGTTCGTGACAGAGAGCACTCACCATCGGGAAGGTGGAAGGCGGAAACCAGCTCCATCTTTTTTTTTTTTTTTTTTTTTTTTTTTTTTCAATGCAGCTCCATCTTTAAGGCATAGCATTCAGTAGCTCTCTACAGTTCCCCATTTTTGTTTTAGACGCATCAGGCAAGAGTAGAGGTCTGATCTCTAATATTAGAAATAAATTGGGACTTTGTACCGATGTTCATTTAGGTGTCATCCACCCAAAGAGCATCAGACCCGTCTGATACCTTTTTCTCAGAGGCGGGACCTGGGGCATCAACCCGCATGCAACCAGACATGCTCTTCTCTGGGTCCAAAGCAGCTGACCCTGAGTGCCGTGCTTAGCCTCGCATCCTGAGTGTAACATTTTAGCTTTTTATGGTATCCAACCATGCTTGGGGAGAATGTCCTGCTTCAATGGCTGTAAAGGCCTGAATGATCATGGCTGCATCACCTGTTGATGCCCCTCACACTATGACTCTCTTCAGACAGAAAAGGGATCTTGGAACTACAGCCACCATTGTTACTACCATCTCATTGGTGGCTGTTGGAGCTACCACCGGGGCATTAGCCATGAGTCATACTGGGCAGACTGCTCAGACCCTGAACAATCATTTAGCCAATGTAGCTCATGCCTTAGTTGTACATAAAGGAATTAATGCTCAACTAAAAGGAAGCTTGATGGTGTTCAATCAGAGGATTGACCTCATGCAGGAGCAAATTGATACCCTATGGCAATCGCTCAACTTGGCTGTCAATGAAAATATGCTGGACTTTGAGTCACTAGCATATAACATGAGAATTTTTCCTGTGCTGCAAATCTGTCTAAACAATTGTCGAGCTATATTTTAGGTAATTGGACTGGAGAATTCGATACTACGATGGAGCAGCTGAGAGTGGCCATTGTCACAGTGAAGTCTACCAGAGTGGACGCAGGACTAGCCACAGGATTATCATCATGGATTGCTGCAGCCATGAATCATCTGAAGGAATGGGCGGGCATGGGAGCGTTAGCAGGCCTTCTGGTGTTGGTCTCCTTGGTTTGCGTGTGGTATATATGCAAGATTAGAGTCTCACAACAGTGTGAACTGATCTTTCTTAGTTGCTTCATTTTCTTTTTTTTTTTTTTTTTTTGCAAGCCACCATATTGATTTTATTTTTTTTTCGCAGACAAAGCAAGCAGATCTTTATGAACCTCATACATGCATGAACACATACAAATGAGATAAAACAAGAGAGCTCCCAAAGACACCATTCATCCACATATATGTGAACATACAGATACAAATACATACATATGTACATTCAAAAACTGATACAACCGTTATATAAAAAGGGAGTTTCCATAGGACTATTGATCTCATATCTAATTAGATACTTTATTATAAGTTTAAAGCAGTGGTTTTTTATCTATGTGCTCATTATGAGTTCAAAGTACAGTTTTATCTTTTTCTTATTTCAAATGAACATTATTTTTTCAATGCAGTTTATTCAGGAACCTTGAACAATCCTCGGACCCTGGGGAAAGCCAGCCCACAGCTTAAATAGCCTCTGGGTAACCAACCCAGGCATGCCACGTGGGCAATGCAGATAGGTCCACATACATGGAAGCAAGCCAGATCCTCAGCCTTAGCCAAATGTGGAATTGTTCATGACAGAGAGCACTCACCATCGGGAAGGTGGAAGGCGGAAACCAGCTCCATCTTTAAGGCATAGCATTCAGTAGCTCTCTACAGTTCCCCCTTTTTATTTTAGACGCATCAGGCAAGAGTAGAGGTCTGATCTCTGATATTAGAAATAAATTGGGACTTTGTACCGATGTTCATTTAGGTGTCATCCACCCAAAGAGCATCAGACCCGTCTGATACCTTTTTCTTAGAGGCGGGACCTGGGGCATCAACCCGCATGCAATCAGACATGCTCTTTTCTGGGTCGAAAGTGGCTGACCCTGAGTGCAGTGCTTAGCCTCGCATCCTGAGCGTATCATTTTAGCTTTTTATGGTATCCAACCATGCTTGGGGAGAATGTCCTGCTTCAATGGCTGTAAAGGCCTGAATGATCATGGCTGCATCACACTGTTGTGAGACTCTAATCTTGCATATATACCACAGGCAAACCAAGGAGACCAACACCAGAAGGCCTGCTAACACTCCCATGCCCGCCCATTCCTTCAGATGATTCATGGCTGCAACAATCCATGTTGATAATCCTGTGGCTAGTCCTGCGTCCACTCTGGTAGAATTTACTGTGACAATGGCCAGTCTCAGCTGCTCCATCGTAGTATCGAATTCTCCAGTCCAATTACCTAAAATATAGCTCGACAATTGTTTAGACAGATTTGCAGCACAGGAAAAATTCTCATGTTGTATGCTAGTGACACAAAGTCCAGCATACTTTCATTGACAGCCAAGTTGAGCGATTTGCCATAGGGTATCAATTTGCTCCTGCAAGAGGTCAATCCTCTGATTGAACACCATCAAGCTTCCTTTTAGTTGAGCATTAATTCCTTTATGTACAACTAAGGCATGAGCTACATTGGCTAAATGATTATTCAGGGTCTGAGCAGTCTGCCCAGTATGACTCATGGCTAATGCCCTGGTGGTAGCTCCAACAGCCGCCAACGATATGGTAGTAACAATGGTGGCTGTAGTTCCAAGGTCCCTTTTCTGTCTGAAGAGAGTCCTAGCATGAGGGGCATCAATGGGCACAGGCACCCAGTGAGGCACCCAGGGCATACCTAAATTTACTAGCATTCCAGCGTTGGGCAAAAAAGCAAGTATCATTACCACAACTACTTGGCTCTATCTGGCTAATAATGAATAAAAGTTGGGGATATAGACAAACAGGTGTGGGCTTATAGGAAATATTATGAGAAGCCTTAACCCCTCGTTGGAACATCCTGTGTCAGTTCTAGAACTAGCAGTGGTGGTGTCCGAGGTCTGAGTAGGTTCAGGAGACCATTGCCCCCAGGGGCGAGACGTGCTCCATGCCAATTGACTAACTCCATGTTTTCCTCCACTTTTGAAAGTCATTTAAGGTTCTTAAATTATTTTTTTCCCTTTTTTTTTTAAATTTTTCATCAATTACACTTTATTTATTCTGCATCCCCCCATAAGCCCCTCCCTCCTCCCCTCCCAATCCCACCCTCCCTCCTCCCTCTGCTTGCATGCCACTCCCCATTAGTTGCTTCATTTTCTGATCCTTTTCTCTAGTAAATATTAGTGTAAAAGATGTAAGAGTTAAGGAGAGCTTGACAATCATGTTAGTGTTGGAAGGGATAATTAATAGAAGTTTCTAAAATACCAGGACAGCACAATGTTTGGCACAGAGACATGTTGGCAATACGCACACTTGTTTTCAGGATATGATATCCATAGGGAGAAAGAGGGAACAGACACCAAGACAGGAAATGAACAGAAACAGAGAAATGGAAAGACTGAAAGTCTACATTAAGGCAACACTTCCTGCCTGCTTCACTTATGCACTGAAGAATTGGTACATTAGAATTTCAGCAGTGCATACAGAGCCTGATGCGAAACCTTTGGGAAAGATGCTTTAGACACACTAAAAGATTATCTCTGACATTGAAAATGCCCAGGCTCTTGTCCTTGCCTTTCAGACTCTGTGTTCAAAGACGTTGCTCTAGAAGGCCTGGCTGCAGCGATACACTTATAGCTCCATTTGCAGACTTTCTTATAGGTTCATAAATGGAGACTAGAAGGAGGAGGGAAAGGAATAAAATTTAATAACTGAATAAAAATGTAAATAAAGATTTGCCTAAAATTACTTGTCCAAGAAATAATTCTCCCTCCCCCTTAAGCTAATACTTTGATAAGCTCAGTACAGTGATCCTGATTTGGAGCGTGACCTTTGAAAATGCTCTCCAGCTTGATTAAAGATGTATTAAATTTGTTTAAATAAACCTCGTTGTAATGGCACATCATTTGTAAGAAGCTATTAGGGGGCTGGAAACTGTGCTGCTGTATTTGCATGAAAATGTGCCCTGCTCGAATTGAAGATCTCTCCTGAATTAACTGCAAAAGGAAAATGACACTTTCATAATTTTTTCTGACAAAGAGGGTGAGAGAGAGAAGAAGAAGAAGAGGGGAAAAAAGGCCAAAACTTCAGGCCACGCTCTAGGAGAAAGGGAGGGCTGCATGCTAATCACAGTGCAAAACACCAAACCTGGGCTCTTGCAACAAACAGGAGCCTCAATGTTCTCAAGATACTCTGTTAGATGCAGTCAATAGTATTTATCTTTCAATTACTTTGCTGCTAGAATGGCTTTATCTTTCAGTCTTCTTTTGAGCATACAAGTTGTTTGAAAGGAAACAAGGGCCACAAGATGTCCAGCAGAAATTCGCATTATCATCCCATTGAACTCCCATGGCTGTTTATTACTAATAAAGCTGCTATGAACATGGTTGAACAAATGACCTTGTTGTGTACTTGAGCGTCTTTTGGATGTATGCCTAGGAGTGGTATAGCTGGATCTTGAGGTAGCACTAGAAAGTGCCAGATTGATTTGCAAAGTTGTTGTACAAGTTTACATTCCTACCAGCAATGAGGAGAGTTCTCTGATATGAACTCAGTGGCCAGCTCTTTGGTCATCACCTCCCCTGAGGGCAGAGCAGCTTTACCAGGCTACAGAGGAAGACAATGCAGCCTGATGAGACCTGATAGGGTAGGGTCAGATGGAAAGGCAGGAGTACCTCCCTTATCAGTGGACTGCGGGAGGGGCATAGGGTGAGAAGAGGGAGGAAGTATGGCATTTGGACAGGACAAGATAGGGGGCTACAACTGGAATATAAAATGAATAAATTGTAATTAGATTAATTAAATTAAATTTAAATTAAATTAATTTTAAATAATGAAATTACCATTAAACATTAAAAAAAATCATGGCTGGATTTCAGTCCCTGGTTTCAACTTTAGTGTGGTCTATGGGTTTGTGGAGTAACTGAAACACCCAAAGGCCTCTACCAACCACTCTCAAATGCCCTGCCACTCTGATGAGAGAGGGTCTCTCCTCTAAAATAAAACCTTTTGCCTTTTTTTTAAACATAGATTCTTCTTTCATACAATACATGAAGACCACATTTACCCCTCCTTCCTCTCCCTTCTCAGATCTCCCTCCCACCTCACTTCTCCCAACCACCATCTACTCATACTCTGTGTCCCTTCAGAAAAGAGCAGGCCTCCAAGAGAAAACCAACACTAAATAACAAAATTCAATAATGCAATGTAAAATCCCTCACACTGAAGCTGGACAAGGCAATTCAATATGAGGATGAGGAAAAGAGTCCTAAGAGCATGGAAACAGTCAAAGATATACCTGCTCTTATACTTAGGAGACCCACAAAAAGATAAAGCAAATAGCCACAGCATATAAACAGAGCTTCTTGGACAGTTACCTGCCACGCCAGACTTTGTGAGCCCATTGTACCCTGTTTAGTTGATTTAGTGGTCCATATTCTCCTGATGTCTTCCATTGCTTCTGACTCCTATACCCTTTCCAGTCCCTCCTATGCAGAATTTCCTAAACTGAGGAACCAATGGAGACTTCAAATTAAATATCTCTCTTGACAGAAGGTCTGGCTGTGGGTCTCTGCACCGACTGCCATCTGGTGCCAGAGAAAGCTTCTCTCGTGAGGACTGTAGAGGTGATCTATATGAATATAGCAGAATATCATTAGGAGTAATTTGATTGATTTTATTTTAAACCAGTAATGTGTGGGTCTACTCTATTTCTCTTGGCTATCCAGTCTCAAGTTTCTCCAAGTAATGTTAGACATGGGCCCCTCTTGTAGAGTGAGATATCTATCAAACACTGTTTGGCCACTCACAAATACTGTATGCCACCATTGCACAGAACATCTTGTAGTCAGGACTGATTGTAGGTTAAAAGTTTTGTAGCTTCCTTAGGCATATAGATCTTAGTATGTTTATCCTACATTATATGTCTAATATCCACTTATAAGTGAGCATATACCATGTGTGTCTTCTGCTTTTGGGATATCTCACTCAGGGTGATATTTTCTAGTTCCCTCAATTTGCCTGCAAATTTCACCATTTCCTTGTTTTTATTGCTGAGTAATATCCATTGTAAAAGTACCACAATTTCTATATCCATTGCTCAGTTGAGGGACATCTGGGTTGTTTCCAGATTCTGGCTATCATATTTTGGATATATGCCTAGGAGTGGTATAGCTGGATCTTGAGGAAGCACTATTCCTAATTGTCTGAGAAAGCACCAGATTGGTTTCTAAAGTGGTTGTAAAAGTTTACATTCCCACCAGCAATGGAGGGGGATTCTGCTTTCTCCACATCCTCTCCTGTCTTGTTCCCTTTTTTCGCCCTCTTCTGATGAGCACCTCATTTGTCTTTCTGAATGAAAATTGACCATCTTACCCAGGGTCCTCCTTGATTAGCTTCCTTAGGTGTACAGTTTTTAGTATTATTATTCTATATTATATGTCTAATATTGATTTATAAATGAGTATATACCATGTGTGTCTTTCTGCTTCTGGGATACCTCATTCAGGATGATCTTTTCTAGATTCTACCACTTGCCTGCAAAATTTCATGATTTCTTTGTTTTTAATTGCTGACTAGTATTCCACTGTGTAAATGTACCACAATTTCTGTATCCGTTGCTGGTGGGAATGTAAACTTGTAGAACCACTTTGGCAATCGATCTGGCACTTTCTCAGACAAATAGTGCTATCACAAGACCCAGCTATACCACACCTAGGCAGATATCCAAAAGATGCTCAACTATACAAGGACATTTGCTCAGACATGTTAGCAGAATATTTGTAATAGCCAGAAGCTGGAAACAACCCAAATGCCCTCCTTTTTATCTAACCTCTCTGGTTCTATGCATTGTAGCTTGGTTTTCATTTCCTTAATTGTTAATATCCACTTATCAAGGAATATATACCATTTTTGTTTTCCTGCATCTGTCACCTCATTCAGGAGGATATTTTCTAGTTCTATCCATTTGCCTGCAAATTTCATGATGCCATTTTTTTTAACCAGCTGAGGAATAGTTCATTGTGTAAATGTGCTGTATTTCCTTTATCCATTCTTCAACCTTTTGCCTTTCCTTGGAGAAGTCAGTGATCTGGGCCATCAGCCAACCTGAGGAACTCCACCTTTATCTATTATTCACCATTTTCCTGGCTTTCCCAGCATTAAGGATGCCATTTTACCCGGCTTTTTTCTTATCAGATCTTTTCTTTCCTTCTTTCCTTCCTTCTTTCTTTCTTTCTTTCTTTCTTTCTTTCTTTCTTTCTTTCTTTCTTTCTTTCTTCGTTTCTTTCTTCCTTTCTTTCTTTCTTTCTTTTTTTAACTGATAATAATGTTGCTTGCTGAATGACACCACCTACGCAGTTCACAAAGGCTTTCCACTGACACTCCTGGAGTTCAATTCTTCACCTTATATTTTAACTGTCCTGGATTCAGAGATATATATGACAGCCTGCACAGGACAATAATTCCATCCTGGACAGTCATGTTCAAATTGAAAGAACTATATGTTGTGAATCACTGCACATCAGTTTTAACCTGTGGCACATTTTGTTAAGTAATATTAGAAGCATAATTTTGACATTGCAACTATTTTATATTTTATTAAAAGTTTCTACTCTGGCATTGTGGTGGTAAAATTAAGTTATATATTTTATTTTGTCTTGTGTCTTCTAAGTCAACAATAAATTTCTGCTATCTAAATATATGGGAATTAAATTCAAAGTACTAAGAGTGATAATTCCTGTTCAATTCAGTCCAGAGGCCTCTCAGTTGGCTTCCTGGGACGCAACAGTACACACAGATGTCAACAATCTGTAAAGAGCAGAATTAAAGGAGAAAGGTTAACACATAAGATTTTCTACGAGAAACATGGAAATGCCAATGGTGAACAATCTGATTTTTGAGAAAACAAAGCCAATTTGAAAAACAGATACTTGTACTTAACTACCTATTATTTTCCTACCTATTCCAACTGAAATATCAAAGTATGAATATTCCTAAGTTATAGACTCCTTAGAATTCTGTGAGCCCTGCCTTTTTTTTTTTCTATATCACAACAGGAGTTTTATTGAATCATCAGGTTGATTAGTTTTTTTCCACTTTATTTTATTTTATTTTATTAATTACACTTTGTTCATTTTGTATCCCCCCATAAGCCCCTCCCTCTTCCCCTCCAGATCCCACCCTCCCTCTCCTTTTTGCATGCATGACACTCACCAAGTCCACTGATAGGGGAGGTTCTCCTCTCCTTTCTGATCAGTTCACATCAAAGGTGGCTGCAATGTCCTCTAATGTGGCCTGGTAAGGCTGCTCCCCCCTCAGGGGGAGGTGATCAAAGAGCAGGCCAATCAGATTATGTCAGAGGCAGTCCCTCTTCCCATTACTATGTAACCCACTTGGACACTGAACTGCCATGGGCCCTGCCTTTTTATTGAGTTTTTTAAAATGTAAATAAATAAGTAAGTAAATAAATAAATATCTTGTAATCTAAGTTAAGGAATGGAAAGTGATCACAGTAAGGTGTTTTTGTCAAGATCATAGTGCTGAAGAGTCCCAGATCTGCCAATTCTCACCTTTTTTTTCTTGCTCAGTCACACCTCTATTAACAGGTCCTCTACTAGATACCTCTGGAGCTGTAACATCTCTTGAGCACATGTCATGAGAACTTTGTAAAATAGCCCTCTGACCCTTTGTTTTCTACCAAAACTGTGGTTAATTTGTTTTTCTTATATAATAGAGAAGAAGAAGAAGCACAACAGTGAAAGAACTGAAATGTGGGAAGTGGCAGGGCCATCGTTTCTGAGACAGGGCAGAGGCGATATTTCTATGGCAGCATCTTTGTGTTTCATGAGCAAGTTGGTTAAGCTCATGATCATCTTTAACTTCAGCACAGGGACTTCACATGTACACTAATCCTAAAGCCTTTTCAAAAGTGTCATTTATGAAGAGACTGCTTAGAGGGGCCTCTTTATTTCCTATCCAGTAGAACCTTACGAAATATCTCCCCGACAGAATGAATGCCAATGTAGTTCTACCTGCTTTTGCCCAAGAGCTGTGTAAATGTTTTTCTTAGTTGTTTGCCTTCTCATAATTGAAGCATTGGCTCTCTCTCTCCGAAACTTTTACAGAATTTAAACTAATGTCCCTGCCTCTGAGTGCTTTTTTTCTCCCTCATTTCCTTTTAGTTGTTAATTTACCATTCCCAGCTGAGATACTTGAGCAGATAGAATCAACCCAGCTCCTGCCTAATTGGTTCATCATGCACTTTATGATAATTTTCATTCTGGATTTTGATTAGGTCAGTATGGGACTGCTTTGGTCAATGCTTGTAATGATCTGCCTATTAACTCTGAAATAGGGTCTTTGACTGTTCTTATCTTATTAGATATCTCAGCTGTCTTAACTCTGCTAACCAAGAAATATTACTGAACTGTCCAAACGTTCTGTATCAGAGGCGAACATTTTCTGTATCATTTTTAACACCATTTGACTTAACTTCTTATATTCATTGACAGTTCTAAATGTTGCTAACAGGAAGCTGACAAATAGGTACTCCTTCAGAAATGTTTGTATCAGCTTCTTACATACATACGTGTGTGTGTATATATATATAATATATATATATATATATTATATGTTACACTTATTGCATAGACTCTTTCATGGAGTCAGCCATACATGAGTCTATGTGCACTTGCTTTTTAACTGGTGATGAAACACTCACACCTTTTTCTTTTTAATTTATTTATTTGATATACCCCTGAGATGTCATTAGAATGATATAGCTTTAATTGAGAGCAGAGAATATGCATATAGGGAAATTTCTGTCTGCCTGATGACCACTATTCTTACTGTTTTAACAGTTTGAAACTTGTCACATTGCGGATCTAGACTGAACACAAATTGACTACTGTGGCAAATATTATAAATTCTAACTGGGATGAATTTACCTTCTTTCTTGTTTCTAGCTTTTAGATGGCTGTGTTTAGGGAAGTGAGAGTATTAGCACAGTTGACTTTATTGGTTAGTCTTGTTGACTCACATTTTTCCAAATCTCTTTGCTAGTAATTTTGTTTATGTTATTTGTAATTTTTATGATCCTTGCGTAATGAATGCTTCTACACCAAGTTTTCTTTCCTTTGCTTTAACCTTCAATTAAGTTAACAATCTCCAAACTTTTTCTTTAATTGTTTTTGACATTTGTCATCTCTGATTTGTTCCTCCTTTACCTCCTTTGATGTCCTGTTCAGATCTTAGTGGGTTTTAGATTCAGAAGGTTAAGAACTGTTAAGAATAGCCGATTTTATAAACACATTTGAAAGCATAACATGTTATTTTGTTTTTTTTTCTACACAGCTAAGACCTATTGCTTGATTGCTTTATATAGGTCAGTTTATGTATGATGAATTTTAATGGCACCCTACCTTTCTCTTATATCTCATGTCTTTGCTACTATTATATCACATATATATGCACATATACGTGTTCATATTTAAATCTTCATTTATAAATTTAAATATATTTGTATATATAAAGAGATAATATATTTACATGCATATATATAGCTATTTGAATTTATGTGTTAATTCTGATATTTTTGCATTCATTCTGCCTAGAGAAATAAGGAGTAAAGTGAATCTTATTAATAAAAAATAAATTTACAATTTATTTTACATACATTCATTATTGTCAATTAAAAATACTGAATTATTAGACACAGTTATTGGGAGTTATTAAATATAAATGAGCCTGAGTTCTCTAGTTGTTTATATCGTTTTTGTACATAGGTTAGCTAAGAAACAATCTGAAACCTGCTGCCAGTCTGAGAAAGAAACTGAACCACAAATTCTCAGATTGGATTTTATTCTATTTTTTCCCAACCTAGTTTTTTATGAAGGTAATTTGGCCATGAGTAACTTTGCTGATCTGGAAGAATCGCAAACTGTACTCTAGCTGTTGTTTCTTCCCACAAACAAAAGTGCTTGCCTCTGAAGCGTGTGCCGTTGTTTGTTAGTCTCATATTAAGGGCCACTTTTTCAAAGTTATCCTTTTGCAATTCCTTTTTCTGAACCTCTCAGTTACAAAAAGCTTCCTAATTGTAAAAGCGAATAAAGAGATGCATCACAGGTGATCATGGAGGATATACTGTGAGGACAGCAGAACATCTGTCCTGTTCAATGTGGACAAAGCCACAGGTTAGGACGGTCCTTCAGAAACATGGGCAGGTAACTCTGGAAACAAGTCTTATAGGGAGGGCCAACACATCAAGGGTGCTGTGCTTAGGTTAGTAGCTTGTATAGTCTTCTGTTCATAAGCATTGATTTGCCTCACTATATTCAGCTGAGATACAAGTTAGACTCCAAATTCATCTGTTTACAATGAATGTCCACTCCCTAAAGCTAAAACAGAATTGTTAACTTCTGGCATCAGCCCAGTTTTAGGATGATACGTAGAGCAGTCCTTTTCCTGGACTTGCACTGTGTACATCCAGTGAAGATGCAGCCACCAACCTCTGTTATATACCCATCTCCTATCTCCTGAAAGTTTTACAAACACGTTCATCTGAAAGTATTTACTTTTCATTATCTTTCCCTTCAGTCTTCCTGCCCTCATTCTATTCACTAGTTCATAAGATGCTACAAATTAGAATCAGAAGCTTACTTATTTGCTGATGTCTCTCCAATAAATCTGCATCAATTCTGATACACTGGAAATGATACAAACCTTAGCATCCCTAGACAACTTTTCTCATCAGACGCTTCCCAGCTTAGATCATTCTGAGCCTCCTGGGGTTCTTTAACCAATATAGTTAATGGGATGATAACAGCTGACCTTTCCCTTCCTCTAACAACAGTGTTTGTTTTTTGTTTGTTTGTTTTGTTTTCTGTTTTTAGCAGTAGTTGCAGTAGGAGAGTATTTGTTGTTGTTGTTGAAGGTCTACTAGCTTTCACTGTTATTCTGTGTTGTTTTTCTCTCCTTTCCCAGAGCTAAAGTATGTAACTTGTCTCCAAGCCTAAACAAACACATCATCTAAGATAGTCAAATAAGAATATTTTGATGGTGTAGAAAAGCAGGATAAAAGGCTTGCTGTTCCTGCTAAACAAAAGCCTGGGAAGATTCATGACTCCAGCATGGTATCCCTTCAGAGAAAAGGATAGCTGAGCCTCAGAAGATAGTCAGCAAAGTGAAAAACTTGACACAGAAGCTTCCTTCATGCTTCCAACCATTTAGGCTAAAACAATAACTATGTTGATTTGAATTGGAAATGTCCCCTATAGTCTCATATATCTGAACAATTAGTCTCCAGATGGTGGCGCTATTTGGAAAAGTAGTCAGGCCTAGTTGAAGAAAGTATGTCAGAGGGATGAGATTCCAGAGTTCATCGATCCATTTGCAGTTCACGCTCTCTTTGTCATGTGTTTGTAGTTGCAGATGTGAGTTCTCAACCTCCTGCTCTGGCATGCTCCTCTTTTATCTTCTCTCCTATTAATGCATTCTCCCTCTGGAATCATAAGCCCTCATAAACTCTTTCCTCTCTAAGTGGTCTTGGTTATGGTGTTTTGCCATAGCAACAGAAAATTAATAAAACATCAAAAATTTTAATTAAATAATTCTGTAATTGTTTTTGCTTATATTGTCTTCAACTAAAGTATAGTCAATTAAAATAAACTTTTTGATTTTTCAGCTCAAGTGTACATTCACATACTCTAAGATGATAATGTATACACAGTCCCATAAACAGTACATCTAAGTACTTAGAAAATCATATTCATATTGTTAATACAAAGTGAATAAACTGCAATTAATATAAAAATAAATTTAAAAAATTAAAAGAGAATAGTTCCATAAGTACAAAATAAACTGAACTTTTTTCTTTTATATAAATCAATAAATAAATCTGCCATGTTATTTGTTAAATATACATATTTTAAGACTAAATTGAAAACAGTATGGTGTCATGTTTTCAAAAGACAACAAAAAGTATCAGAAATAATTTAAGGTTTTAAACTTTATGCTGATGGAATGGCAAAGTATATGTACTTAATAAAAGAAATAATTGTTGAATTATTTCATATTAACTACAATTTATTTATTTTATAAAAATAAGATTAAAAAAATTTTATAGTTGTGATTTATGTATGATCTGATAGTAGTGACATCGCTGATGTAAAGAATAGAGATATAAAAATAGAATATAGATATGATGGTGTTTATTATAGATTACATTGTGCACAATGTTAAATATAAAGGAGTGAATAAAAAGAAATGTTTCACATAATTTTTTCAATAATATTTTCATCGTACACAATAAAAAGTATTTATTAGGTTAAATCAAATATAAATTATAATTACTAAACCTGTGTTCCAAATTTAAGCAGTATCATTTTCTCTTTAAAATTTTAATGTCTCAGTAATTCTTCTTGCATACTATAATTACAAATTAACCTATTAAAATTCTGTGTCTGTTCGTCATGTAAAAAAAGTAGTAGATGGCATCCTCTTATTACAGCAGACCCACAGACGAGAAGGTAAATCTTGAACCATGTATTGTGGGGGAAAATTTCAGCCAATACAGTAAATCATACATTCGTGAATCTAGATCAGAAGTGTGCCCAGAGCTTCATGTAGGCAAGAAAATGTGCATTTGATATGCTTTATTTTAATTTATTGTTTGAGAATGTCAAACAGCTATACACAGTATTTTGTTCCTATCTACTTCCCAATGCCCCACTCCCCCTACTATCTAACTTACCTACAGACCATCCCCTAACTTCATGTTCTTTATTTTTTAATTTTTTAATTAAAATTTATTTTTTATATATTAAATACAGTTTATTCATTTTGTATGCCAGCTGTAGTCGCCTTCCTCATTCCCTCCTCATCCCACCTTCTCTCTCTAATCTCCTAACTGCCCCTTGTCAAGTCCACTGATAGGGGAGGTCCTCTTACCTTTCCATCTGACCCTAACTTATCAGGTCTGATTAAGACTGTTTGCATTGTCCTCCTCTGTGGCCTGGCAAGGCTGGTCCTCCCACCGGGGGGGGGGGATCAAAGAGCCAGTCACTGAGTTTATGTCAGAGGCAGTCCCTGTTCCCCTTCCTAGGTAACCCACTTGGACACTGACCTGCCATGGGCTACATCTGTGCAGAGGTTCTAGGTTATCTCCATGTATGGTCCTTGGTTGGAGTATCAGTCTCATAGAAGACTCCTGTGCCCAGATTTTTTGGATCTGTTGCTCTCTTGTGGAACTCCTGTCCTCTCCAGGTCTTACCATCTCTCCCTTCTTTCCTACGATTCCCTGCACTCTGTCCAAAGTTTGGTTATGAGTCTCAGCATCTGCTCTGATACCCTGCAAGGTAGAGTCTTTCAGAGGCCCGCTGTAATAGGCTCCTGTCCTGCTGTCCTGTTTCCTGTTTTCTTTTCTTTTCTTTTTTCTTTTTTCTAATTACTCAAAGTCCAAAATTAGTGCTACCCAAATGTGCATGCATGAGTGTGGAACAATATTTTGTTACAAAGAAATTTGCTGCATGTATGTTTTCTGAGAGGAACGATTTGGCAAAATATTTGTTTCATCTTTTCTATTTGAACATGCATCTACTATTCAAGTGTTTCTTGTTATTAAGCACTGTGTTCCTCTATCAGTCGTAGAATATTCATCATGTCTTTATGGGATTTTGATGCAACTGTCTTTTTTTTTAAGGATTTAAAAGAGGATATACGAAATTTCATTTTTTGAGACAGTGTTGGTGTAAGTCATAAGGTAAGCCTTCAGTGACATGGGGTCTCTCATAGCGGGGAATCTGAGATCTTGACTATCACACACACTCACCTGTAATGGACTGTATTTGCACTGTATACTAATACATACATAGTAGCACTGTGTAGATACTCAGTTCACCATGTAAGGAGAGAGTCACATGTTTTTGTATGGAGGAACAGAATTCTCTATAGAATAAGATCTCTTAAGTGAAGGACACATTGTCAACTGGAAAAAACAGTTAAGTGATCTTCAAACATAAGGCCATGATCTCAATGCTATCTACCTTAAGCTTTTCCTATACAAATTTTATCTTCTTTATGTATTAAACTATAGGTATCCTTTACTAAATTGCATTTAGCTTAAATGTAAAAATTGTTCCTTGTTTTTCATCTTCTCATATTTTAAAACACGATGACTCATGTTGTTTAATTCTTTCTATCTTAATAAATAATTTTTATTTAATAATATGTGTGTGTGTGTGTGTGTGTGTGTGTGTGTGTGTAGTTGAAGATGGTTTCTGTGTGAGTCAGGATGTTCTCTGTGTTTTCTCTGCAATGAATTTGGTGAGATATCCAGCTAGAACACCATGTCTATGCAGTTTATGATGGGCCATTCTGCTTCTACACAAGGAACACCTTATCCTTGTTCTGTATCTGTGAGTGCTTGGGGTGGAAACCTGGTGGAAGGTCTGTTCTCATGCTTCCAGATGGGTGTTGGGGAGCATAACGCCCCCTCGTGAAAACTGGCTTGCCACTCAGAGAATTGCCTTCTGTCCTCTAATACAAACCCATTCTGCATGTTTTCCTTACCAGGATTTAAAGAACATACTCTGTTCCCATCCAAATGTGAGAAGTTTAATTTCAAAATAAAATATGTCACAATAGCAAAGAAACAAAAGGGAAAAGCTCTCTTATTTCAGTATCAGTTAACATACTTATTTTTACTGGTTGTGTCAAATATCATGAATCTTTAAAAACTAGTATTTATGAGAAGATTAATACCTATTTTAATCTTGTCAGGCTGAAACACTTGGAAAGAAATGTCAAGGAAATATTTTCCTCTCACTGTCCAGTCTAGACTTGGCAGTTTAACAACTCCTCTTCTTTACCACTCAAATATGTATACTTTATATTTTATTCTTCCTTCCTTTCTTAGTCCACTTCAATAACTTCTGTAAATGGGAGACATACTAAAAATGTTA
This sequence comes from Meriones unguiculatus, assembly GCF_030254825.1. Classification (NCBI taxonomy): domain Eukaryota; kingdom Metazoa; phylum Chordata; class Mammalia; order Rodentia; family Muridae; genus Meriones; species Meriones unguiculatus. Next base: position 87,314,276 of record NC_083356.1, read on the forward strand.
GAAACTGAGTGACTTCTCTTTCAAATGCCTATCTCTTCCACATAACACCAATTAATTTATTGAAAAGCAAATAAAAAATTGAAGTACCAAAGATTTTCAGTGGTTAAGTAAATAATAATCAGAGATTTCAGTTCTATATGAGCACTAATAATCCTTATTAAAACAAAAACACTACCCCAAAAAGCAAGTGTATCAGACCCCTTAAAGTATAAATAACTTGTCAAATTTCAATCACTCAAGTACTAACCTAACAGAATATTTTATTCTTGAACTACTTATAGTCAAGTGTTGAGGAAATATCAGGAATGAAGATGTCAGACATTGTAAAATGCTTGAATGAAATGTGCTGAAGCAAGGTCATGGGTTTTCTGAAAACAGAGAAGAAAATTCATATTTTAAAGTATAATCATTTCACTTCATATTTTATCTTATGATAAGTCAAAATGGCAGCCATACAATGTAACTCCCTTCTCGTTATTTTTTTTTCTTAAAACACACTTTATTTGGCTTATAGCATAGAACTTTTCCCATGTATACCTTGTTTTTAGTTAACTTCATGAAGCCTACTCTCCTGCCCCCATATTTTACTCTGACCTTTCTACCGCTTAATGTTGCATATGTTCTTTTATCAACCATGTCCTTTTGTGAGGCTCTCACCCACTCCAATGTGCCCTTCCTATTTCTCTGGCTTCTATTGACATCACAAATGACAAGCATAAATCTAAAGATTTGAAGCTATGATATACAGATGAAACCAAACATGTAGTATTTGTCTATCTGGGCCTGGTCACCTATTATAGTATTTTTTTCTAGTCACATCCATTTCCTGAAAACTTTCTGATTGTAGTTTAATTTGAAGCTGAGTAAAGGTTCACTATGCATATGAATCACATTTTTATTACCGGTTTATCAGTTAATGGGCATCTAAAACGATTGTACTTCCTAGATATAAGAATAGGATGCAATGAACACAGATGTGTGTTTATCACTGTAGTAGACTGTGGACTCCTGGGTATCTGACTAAGAGTGGAATAGCATGGCCTAGGGGATGGCGCAGTGAGGGAAGTGCTTGCTGAACAAGCACAATGAGTTGAATTTGAGTCTCAACACCTACGTAAGAAGCTGGGTATGTCCCAAGACTGACTTCTGGTTTGGTTCAAACACACACACACACACACACACACACACACACACACACACACACTCACTCACTCACACACTCACACACACACACACATGCTACACCATAAGAGAAAAGAGCAGTATTTAAATATGTATTTAATGTTTAATAATGTATAAATTATTACTTCAAAATAAATATAACAATCTTTGTATCTATCTCGACTTTCCGTGTTTACTATAATTATAAGGGAATGATAATTATTTTTAAAAAGGATGCTTTTGATGAGCAAAGAATGTGCCATTGGGTGGAACTTGGTCTAGTCTTTCCCGCTCCCCCAGGAAGTACCCAGCTGTATTTATGGAGCCTGAAAGGTGCCATCTCTTCGCTGTAATCACCACTCAGCAATAGATCTTGCCACACGAATTCAGTGCATATGTAGTAGCCAAGCTCACCTAATTGAAAGTGCTACCAGTTGTCTGTTCTAATGAGCTGTTAGCTAAAGTACAAAATATCAAGGGATTGTCTCTTCTTTACTCAGAGACCTTTAAATATCTTGGAGAAAGGGAAGAGGAAGTTGTTGAGCAATATGGCAATTGTGAGTTTTACCTTCTGCCTCAGCAAAGCTTTTCCTGTCATTTCATTTGCATCTAGTTCTTGATTCATGTTGTTTATTCATGAAAATTGTATTATTAGCAAAGTATGTCCTTCTTCCACATTTAACTTGATACTACTCAGTACATTTCTCGTCTTATTTTTCTCTAAACTTGTTTAAACATATATTGTCTGTCTTGATTTTGTGGTAGATTGTCTTGGGTCGTCATATAATGAGATAGAAATAGACCGCTATCATCAAATAGACATAAAATTCTAAGTGTGACATTAGCTAATTAACATTTCTAGTGCATATCAAATGCTTATTATCTTTACTCTTAAAACAGTACGCTAAGTCTATCTTAGACACATGAATTACTGTTACTGAATTGCAATAAGTGATTCTGGATATTGTAGTCTATTTCATCTTTGAAAGTTAAAATCATATATCCTAAATAGTTACATGTGAATTATGTCAAATAGTATGAAAAAAATCCAAATTTTGAGTAAAATTTCATTAATGTCATGTGCTGATGAGTTCATTTTTCTCAAATGGGTGTCAGGAAATCTGACAGGAAACGTTCTCCAACAAAATTTTCAAAATTATTTTGCATTTAAGTTTGATATTTGATTATAAAAACCCAAGGAAATTCTGTGCATCTCAATGACAAGATCATTAAGCACAACTATTCCAAGTCATGGCAATAAATCATAAGCTTGGGAGAAGACTTTAATTTTTGGAAGAGTATACTTGTAAATAAAATAATTAGTATTGCCTCAATATTTGCTGAGTATTCCTTGCCCTAAAAAGCAAAAAGAAGCAGGTCTCCTGTACCAGCTTTTCCATTTCATGTTTCTATTTAAAATAAGAGCACCAATATAAACCAGGCAATTTATAACATTATTCAGCTGTATACAGAATGCTGTAGAAAAAGTGTTTTCAGCAATAAACCAGAATCTTTTACAGTTCTTAAAGCTATGATGCCATGTTTATTTTGTTGTTGTTGTTTGTTTGTTTTTTAAAGCTGGTAGATAGACTCTATTAAGAAACTTTATCTATTAGCTTGCAGACATGGCCCTTCTTTGTGCTCCTCTGGAGAAGGAGGGAATGGAAGAGAGCTCTCCTGTCCCTTTCACAAGGGCAGGCACCCTGTCGTGGAGGTCTGTTCACATGGTATCATTGAACAAACTCGTCTTCCAAAAACTCCATGTCCAATCACAGCGTAGGTTAAAATGCAGTGGCAACACTTGGGAGACAGAGACAGAAGAATCTCTGGGTTCCAGAACAAACTGGTCTACAAGACCGAGTTTCAGGACATGGAAAAACCTTGGTTTGAAAAATGGTAAAATAAAGAAAAAAAATTTAAATATACGATTGGGCTTACACGTGTCACATACATAGAAACACACACACAGACAGACGTATAGACACGCATGTATACCTAATATGTAATAAATATTTAATAAACATAATATGAATAAATAATAAAGAAAACCCTAAATTAAATTAAATAAAACCAAAACTATATTATAATTCTAATATCCACTTATAAGTGAGTATATACCATGTGTGTTTTCCTGCTTCTGGGAGGACTGCTCCTATCAGTGGACCAGGGATGGGACATGGGAAGAGAAGAGGGAAAAAGGATGTGATTAGGAGGGAACAAGGGAGGCACTACAGCTAGGATACAAAATTAATAAATTGTAATTAATAAAGACATAATTTAAAATATTAAAAAACTATGAAACAAACAAAGAAAAACACAAAAACAAATTCAAAATGAATTCAAAAACAAATTCAAAATATTTGAATTTGTAGATCTGGCAATACATACTTTAGTTCTATAACATATAAGAAATTGACTTCTCTTTTTGAAAAAAATTAAGCCTTTGACCTGATGGAGCCAAGTAAGAGTGCATGCATGCTAAACTGCCTTCTGTGAATTTCATAAGATTCATTAGGTGATAATCCCAATGGTCCTGTATCAGTCAAGTTCAAAATCTAGCTGTGTCAGCTTTTAGCTTTCTTGGACTTTGAGTATTTAGTCTCTGTAAGTTTTAAAATTCATCAAAAATTATTTTAACCATTTAAGTGTAAAAAAAGTAAATATAGGTAATGTTATGAATTTATTACCTATAAATGTTTTAATAAACCTGAGCTTTTATGTTATTAAAAATGAACACCTTATAGAATTAAAATGCTATTTTAGGGAAGTAAGTGTATAATTATATAAGATGCATGGTAAGATATATCCTATTTTCTAATATCCCCATTATTGGACTGAGTTGTAATTCATTCCATTAAAAATAAAGAAAAAGGTAACTCAGGAAACATAATTTTCATAAATTTTACAATCCCTTGGAATAAAATAAAACAGTATATAAATATGACCTGTAGACTTATGTTAATATTTACAATGGAAACACTGTTCTTCAAAGTTGTAATATTATGGATGTGATTGTTTTGTAGTTCATGTCAACTTCCTAATACTCCTAAGTTATATTCTTGGCTTGTGCTTTTCCCTTTGGTTGAAAATTCCCTTAGTATTCATTGAGAAAATTAAGAAAATACATTCAAAAGAGACTGTTAAAAACCAGCCATTGACTTTGGCATTGGGGTATATATGAATCTAAGTAGCTCCAGCTCATTAAATAGATACCAGATTTATTTCTCTTCTTATTAAAAAAAAAATGTTCTTAAATAGCTCTAGTTGCTCCAAATATTAAAACTAACAAAGATAACATTTTGTAGATAGGTGCTACCTAGGAGACAGGTAGTTTGTATAAAAATAAAAATAAAAACTTACCTTGACACTATAGTCATTTATTTCTATCTACAAATTAACAAAATACTTTCTGTAAACTAGTGAAATTCCTGAAATTTAAATGTCTACCCAGAGTCCATTATCAAGATCTTAGCTTCTTGCCTATTTCTCATCCTCCTGCTCAATGAAATGTTTTAGGCTGTCTTTAAGTATGTATTACATACATACATAAATAAAGGCTCTGTTCTCTACAGATACCCACCAAATTCATGACAACAACAATGACTGCAGATAGACTCGGGGGGCGGGGGAATGAAATCTAGTAAAAGAAGCAGTGTGTTGGCTAGTTTTATGTCACCTTGACACCAGGTAGAGTCATCTGAGAGGAAGGAACCTCAGTAAAATACAACTATAGGCAGGCCTGTAGGACATTTTCTCATAAGTGATTCATGGATTAAGCCCCAGCCCAATGTGGGTTAAAGCACCGTACCTGGGCTGGTGTCCTGATTTATTTAAGAAAACAGGCTGAGAAAGCATGAGAGCAAGCCGGTAAGCAGCATTCCTCCAAGGCCTCTGCATCAGATCCTGCCTCCAGGCTCCTGCTGTATTTGAGTTCTTGACCTAACTGCCTACAATGATAGACTATAATGTGGAAGTGTAAACCAAAAAGAAGAGAAAAAAAATCCTTTCCTCCCCAACTTGCTTTTGATCATGATGTTTCATCAAAGCAATAATGACCCTGACTAAGACAATTATGTGTCCCATGTGCCTTCTAAAGTATGAAGTCAAATGTCATCATATAAAATTAGCCAAATGGCAAAAGCAGTTTCAGGTGTGTTTGACAGACTGTGTAATGACACTTTGACGACATGGCCTGTCCCAAAGCAGCTCACAATATGCCATGCTGATATCACAAGACATTGAGAAGCTTCACATAACCTGCCATAGAACCTTCCACTGCACATTAAAAAAAAAAAAGTAGCTGCTAGAAGATTTGAATTAGGGTAGGTGTTGCCAGACATTTGAAAAGAGCATCAATATTATGGTCAAGTTTCCTCAGGAGGACAGATAAAAAAACAATCAAATTAAATGACACAGAAATTCTGAGTTAAGGATTCAAGGTAGTAATCTACCTTGCACATGAAGTAAAAGTGATTTACTTTATTTTTATTTTAGAAAAGAAAGCACTACTAAGCGATCAGAATAATTCATATTGAATGATACAATGAAATTCACAAGCTATAAACATTATGATAATTCTAATTACCTCTATTTTAGGAATATCATTTTTAAGAGAATTATGACTTAGACATGTCTATTTTTTGACATCTTTTATTGTATTTTTCCCATTGAGGAGCATTGAAGAGGTATAAATATGATATGAAAGGTTTGCCAACACTACTTTCAAGCTGGACTAGTTTTTCGAAACTGAACAGTTCAAGTGATAAATAAGACTTTTGAGGCCTTCTCACAGAACAACTCCAAAGTTCAGTATTTATATGGTATCACCACTGCAAATATTGAAATAGTCAAATTGTATAAAAATCTATAAAAGCTTAAAAGGATAATCTTTCTTCTCTAGATGTTTCAGATCCTTATGTCGGCTTTTAAGCGTAGATTCCTCATATGCTTCTGTAGGATGACATAGGTGCCATGAAGGATCATTTATAGGAACAAAGGGAAATGGAAGTTGTTGTTAATTAAAGTCATAGATGCAGAATTAAATAACTTACATGGAATATTGTTATTTAAATATTGCAATTTTTCTTCCCTAGAGCAGAAAATATGTTTTAACATTCTATTGTTTACATTGTCATCTGATTAAATTCAATATTGTTCTTCTTCGATTTTCTGTTGTTAAGAGTCCTTTTTCCATTATTTTATTTACTTAATCACTTTACAGACTTCTTGAAACCCCTTCCCCCTTCTCCTCCCAGTCCTACCCTCATGCTTTCTCTCCCATTCCCCTCTTCTTCTCCTCAGAGAAGGGGTGGTCCTCTATGGCTACTAACCCATCCTGGCACATCTAGCACTGGCAATTCTAAAAGTCTTAACCACCTTTGTCTTGCAATGAGACAATCACTACTAGAAATAAAGTGACTTGGAATCCCTTGGAATTCTCACATTAAGGGTATAAGAGCTGTTTTCCTCTCCTCCCATTTTATTCAAAGACTCCTGTACAAGAAAAAGTCAAAGGAAAAAAAAGTGTCATCTCTGGATGTTTAACCTTTCAGCGATTATTGTAGGTGAGTATGTATCAGATCTGCGAAACTACCCTATTTCCCACAAACCTGAATGGAGCCAGGAATGTTGGGTTCAATATTTTTTGTTATCCTTCCAATAGTACTATCTTGGGAAGAGAGTATTTCCAAGAAAGTATGTTCAGTTCTGGAAATGCTAATGGGTTGGCAACACTCCCCCAAGTATTTCTAACTTGAGGCAAGGAATGAGGGCAGAGTGCAGCAGTTCTGGGTTGTGGTATTTGCATTTCCTAAATTCTCCAAAGTGCTTATCTACTAATCCCTAGTGCTTTGCTTTCCTGTGTAACGAGTCCATTCCTGGGAACTTGAAGCAGCTTAAATGTTTAAGGTGGTGCTAAGAATACTGCTGTTGTCCATATGCCAACTTAAAACTCTCTCTCTCTCACACATACACACACTCACCGGAGATCAAACATTGTTTTCCAACCACAAAAGAGGAAGTAGATTCAGATTTGAGTTTCTTTAGGGACATGATCATGCTGAGAGGCAAATGAATGGCCACTGTGGGGAATTTATTTCTCCTGCAGGAAAAGCAAAGGCTAATAATAATTGAGGTTGATTTGCAAAGTGCACAGCTTCACAACAATCATATGATACCTAGTAATTCTGAAATTGAGGTAAAAAAGGAAGCACTTCAGAAGCCGGAATTATGAAAATCAAGAAGTTGCTTAAAATATTTGAGGGTGTGCTTAGAGAATTAAATGCCATATGCTTTCTTTGCTTCAGAAGAGAGACTGTGCTTTCGCTTGGAACAAATTGCACACGCAGGTGTTTGATACAGGGTTTAAAAGCTATCAAGAAGTGCCAGAATGTTTGGGGTTGGGGTAGGAGGTGTTAATTTGGGGAAAGTGGTATGTGTTGGGGGTGGGATGGAAGAACAAAACAGTAAAGACAAAAACCTATTTGTTATGTTTGTGAATTGGGTGGAGTCCTTAGAATTAGATTTTAGCACCTGAGCTCAAATTTACCTTTGTTCACAGAGTCAGATTAGGATGCTACTTTTTATTTTATTTTTCCTTTGGAATCATTGATATTAGAGAAGTAATAAACATTTTCTTGTTTATAAAGTAGGCCAAATTTGGTCCAATTTGCAGAACAAGGTAAATTGTTGTAAATTGTTATCATCCATCTTCTGATGAAAAAGCTAAGAGCATTTATAGCTTTTTTTCACTGCTAAAATAATGTTAGCACAGTAATGCATCAGATGTCAGATACTTGGAGCATAATCTTGTTGATAAAGCATACATTATATTTGTGTTGGAGTCTCTCCTGAGACATTCTCAATGCAAATAGATCCAGAGTTAGACAGGTTAAACTATCTAAATCTTCATATTTATGGTCTGAGAATACTAGGAAAAATAACTGGAAAAATTAAATAGGCAGAATTAGGCTCACTACACCTATTTTAGATTATTACAATGGCTTTCTTTTACTAGCACAGAGTCTATTACCATGGTTTGTACTATGACATCCAGAGTCATAGTACAAACAAGACAAAAATAATAAATTCAGCCATACCCAACAATAACACAAAATGAGAAGATAGTTTAATATAATCAGCAGGAATCTTTGAAGAAGTGGTCTATAAACTGAATTGTTTAAAGCAGTTCTCATCCTTAATTAATTTCCGTAATTCTTTTTTCATTCTGGAAATTCCCATTAGTAAAAGAGTTAGAGTTCGAAAGAAAAGTTTTGAAAGCTGCGCTATTATATCGAAGACAGACACGTAAAAACCAAAGAATCACCCACAACTAAAACAATCATTTAATCTCAATTTTTAAATTATGACTTATTTAAAAATCCAATATAACTTTCCTCGATGTACTATGTATATATACATATTATTTCTATTTAGAAGTCTAGGGAATCTAATATCCATTTTGCTTCATTTTCTGAGATAGTACAAAAGTGAAAGGTGCATTCATTAAAATTATCTAGCGCAAAAATGATTGACAATTTTAAAGCTCTCAGTAGTTATTATTGAGACTAACCAATGGTAAAAATAAGTTGTTAAGACCCTATAACAATGATTTCTTCTAAATGAAAGCCTATATCAAAACCCACTTTTCACTGGAGCTCGGGATGCCAAACCTCTTTGCCTCTGCCACATACTCGCAGCTGCTGTGTAGAAGGAGGCACTTGCAGGTGCTGCTTTTAATGAACAGAAAGTGATTTTCAGCCTGTCCATTTGTGATGGATTCGGTTTAGGAACTCAGAAGAAACTCCAAAGCTTTAAGTAAAATAATATGCTATTATAGACCCAGGTTGCTAGTATATTTGAATCCCGAGCAGATTTAAAGGTGTATTATGTATCTTGTTTCTGTTCTTATTCTCAGCATCTAAAAATATCTATGGGGTGAGATCAAGGGCATTGAACTGTTTTGACGTTTTGTTTTATTTTGTTTTGTTTTGTATTACTGGTATGGTCCCCAAACAGATGACTCTATAACAAACCATCAACCCAACCTTTACCAATGCTACAAACATATGGCATGCTGATAAACATGCCATATAATACCAATAATGAAACGAGATATTTGAACAATTATCACTTTCCTTCTCTGATTCTTTATTTTTGCTTTCTGATTTTAATATAAGTAGAAGAGTCTCTTTCTCCTTTCTTAGATTTTTGATTTTTATTCACAAGACTTTCAAATAGAGTTAAACATTTAATCTGGATAATTTGACGTCCTTAAATAGTAACAAAGTAAAACACTGAGAAGATAAAGAATATCATATTGATAATCATAAAAGCATCTACTTAAAATAGTAGACTTCATGTTATAATGGATTACTACCTTACCCATTTTTTTAAATCAAAGATTAGATCGTATCAAGTGGGAAAGTATGATAAGACTGGAGAAAATCTTTTTTTTTCAAATAGTCTTTTTCAGATTTATCGATACAGAAGAGAAATTCTTTGTTAATATTAAGTTGGCTTGTTTCCATGTATGTGGACCTATCTGCATTGCCCACGTGGCACGCTGGGGTTGGCTACCCAGAGGCTATTTAAGCTGTGGGCTGGCTTTCCCCAGGGTCAGATGATTGTTCAAGGTTCCTGAATAAACTGCATTGAAAAAAAAATTAAGTTGCTACTTATGGAGCTGGAGACATCGCTCTGCTGCTCAAAAACTGGCTGTCTGGATTCTCTTTCAGCACCCACACATAACTGTTCATAATGCTACTTACAGGGGACCTGACAGCCTCTTTATCTTCTGCATGCACTAGACATACATGTGGGGCATTTACATATTCAAAGGCAAAAAATTAAATACAACCAATAAAAATAAATAAATCTTTACAACAATGCACTGATTACCTTTTTTTTTTCTTTTTCTTTTCTTCTAATGGTAAAGATAGTTTGAAATTCTGAAAGAATTGTTTCTGATTTTTTTTTCTTCATACTGTCCTGGAAACAGTATGAAGAAATTATACTTATTAATGACACTAATAAAAGACACATCATATTGTATACCAAAATAGTTACTATAGGGCGATATTAGCTCTGTAACTTTTTACTTTTATTATTATTATAATTATAATTATATAATTTATTAACTTTGGATCCTGGTTCTAGCCCCCTTCCTCATCTCTATCTGGTCCCAACCTCCCACTTCCTCCACTATCCCTCTCATTCCCCTAGTCCACTGATAGGGGAAGTCCTCTGCTTCTACTCTCTGACCCTAGCCTATCAGGTCCCATCAAGACTTCCTGTATCCTTTTCCTCTGTGGACTTGCTAGGTCTCCTGACCAGGAAGAAGCTATCAAGGAGCAAGAAACCGAGTTCATGTCAGAGACTGTCTCCTCCCCTTATTAGGGAACCCATATGGAGACTGAACTGTCTATGGATTATGTCTGAGCAAGGGCTCTAACATCTGTCTCTTCAGTCCCCCGTTGGCCTAGCTTTTCTTGGCTTGGTTGGTCTCCTGTGGTACTCCTTTCCCCTCTGGGTCCTTCCATATCAACTTTCTTCTGTAAGACTCCCTGCTCTCTGTCAAAGTTTGGCTGTGAGTCTCTGCATCTGCTTCAGTCCCCTGTGGGGCAGAGTCTTTTAGAGGACGTCCATGGCTGGTTGGAGTGCAAACCTGTGCAACCACTTTGGAAATCAATCTGGACCTTTCTCAGAAAACTTGGAACAGTCTTCCCTCAAGATCCGGGTTTACCACTCCTGGGCATATATCTGAAAGATGCTCAACCATACAACAAAGACATTTGCTCAACTAGGTTCATCAGCTTTATTTGTAATAGCCATAATCTGGATACAGAAATCTTGGTATATTCACACACTGGAATACTACTCAGCTCATAAAAACAAGAAGATCACAAAATCTGCAGGCAAATAGATGGAACTAGAAAAGATCAGCCTGAGTGAATTAACCCAGAAGACATACATGGTATAAGCTCACTTATAAGTGGTTATTAGCCATAAAATATAAGATAGACATACTAAAATCTACGAAAGCTAAAGAGCAACAAGGACCCTAGATGCTTAATTCTCATTCAGGAGGGAAATCAAGATTGACCCTGGAAGCGGTAGAAGAGAGGGAACAGGATGAGAACCTGGCTTTGTAGCTTTTAAAAGGAAGAATTCGTAATTGTCTATGCAAGGTCAAATCTGTTAACGTCAGTTATTTTCCAGGTAACATTTTTAGAGAGTAACTGATAATTAAGATAATTTGAGCTTAAGTCATTCAAAAATACATAATTTTCATAAGTGTGTGGGTTTAAGTAGAAGAACAGTAACCAGAGTAATATGAGCCAAGTTTGGCTGACTCAGTTTAACAACATTGAGATGTGATGGTGTTGGCATAATGACATCATTCTCTCTTGAGAACAATCTCTGGAGCGCAGGTGGCAGAAGTAGGCTGATCTCGTTGGAAAACATCAAATGCGTGCAAAATACTCAGAGTTCAGAGGTTTTTTGTTGTGTATCCTGAGCACACAGTAGTAAGAACCCAGGCAGTGATGCTTCAATATTGAGTTTTAGATACACAGTTATTTTTTCCATCTACATCAGCTATGTGACCATTAAATTACCTATTCTCCAACCAGTTACGGTTATAAATATCAGCTATACAAGATATTGTGGGCCCAGGGGGGACTGCAGAGACTGTTGCATCAACCAAAGATCAGACATAGAGAGGACTTAGTCCCCCTGTTTAGTTGTAGCCCAGAGACAGCTCAATTTCCATGTTGGTTCCCTAGTAAGTGAAGAAAAGACAGTCTCTGAAGAGAACCCAGTTGCCTGCTTCTAGTTCACTTCTTCCTGGTGGGAGCAACCTAGCCAGCCCACTGAGGAAGAGGATCCAAGTAGTCTTGATATGACCTGAAAGGCTAGGGTTCAACAATAAGGGAGGACCTCCCCTATTAGTGGACTAGGGAAGAGGGATAGTAAAGGAAGAGGGAAGGAGTCTGGGACTGGGAGGAGATGAGGAAGCAGACTACAACTGGAATACAAAGAGAATAAATTGTAGAAAGGTCTATGTGTTTGAAATACCACTTTTCTGACATCACTTCATCTTTTCAATAAGCTATACAGCATCATAATTTAATTACTATGACCTGTGGCTTATACATGTAATCTCAGTAGTCAGCAAGCTGGAGTACAAGGATTATGAGTTTGAGGGCAGCTGGGACTACTCTAATGAATTCAAACCAGCCTAGATTACATAGCAAGATGTTTTCTCCACAAAGGCAAAATTACAACAATGACAAACTGGTAAGATAAATAATTCTTTAAATTACAGCAATTTCCAGCATATGTGACTTTACATAATATGATAATGATAATTATAACATTTAAATATATAATTTAATTTTGGTAAAGATAATTATAATAAAAATAAAACTACAATTTAATATTTTTAAGTTTCTTCCAGAAACAAACAAAAAATTGAATTAAAAGTTTTCTCAAGAGAAAATTCAGGTGATGGATACCTGTAATACAAACTCTTGGGAGACAGAGGCAATGGGATATTTGTGAATTCCAGTCCATCATGGTCTACATAGTGAGTTACAGGCCACCCGGAGTTTCATAGTGAGATCACACCCCACATAAAAAGTAAATAATTAGTATGGAACAGTCAATTGATACCTACTGGTAGTTCAAGCTACTCAGGAATTTGAGGCAGAGGACTCAAGAAGAGCAGGAGTTTGAGTCTGGTAACATAGTAAATACTTTTATAAAACAAATGATTGATTCTAACCTCAACTGTTGTCTCAGATCAGATCAGTTTATTTTGTGTTATATTCAATTAAGTGGTTCAATAGTAACTTTTTAAATTTTAAATATAATTTGAATCTGATACAAGCCCTTTCCAACCTACAGTGTTTTATCACTTTTATGTACCTGAATTCTTGGTGTCTCATTTACATATTTTTAAGTGTTTATGGATGTTTGCAACATCAGGACAACCTTGAAACCTGAAAGGTACAATAAGTTGCACATTGGTTTGATTTTCTTTATTGGGTATTTGTTAATTCTTCAAATTTCAATACAGTGTTAATATTCACATTCAGGGAAAACAGATGGAGAGTTCTCTGTTGTGATATCTGTGCTCAGATGGGCTCTCTCTATAGAGCTAAACATTTTAAGGAAATAGCAACTCTGTGTTTACTGAAAGATAGAGAAAATTCTACTTAGGAAAATAGTTCTGGGTTCATAAGCTATCTGGAACAACGGAACATGGACTATCAGTGATCATCCTTTGAAACTCATGTGATTTCCTCCTCATAAGCGCTCCTTAAAGCAATCAGCACCCACCATGAAAGGTTCCACAAGTCACAGCTCTTCCGTGTGGATGACCGTAAGAGAAGCTTGTAATGACAGATGGTTTGGTTAATTACAGAATTAAACTTGGTGTGATTGAGACATGATTTCAGTGAATAATATTTTCCAGACAGAGTTTAAAAAGCAGCTTGTGGTTGTGTAGCCTCTTGCTTGAAAAAGGGAACCTGGTCGCAATGACTACCTTCTATAGTCAGAAAGCATGAGGTTAGAGGATGTTAATCTGACCGCCCAAAGAACCGAGTTCCAGTAAGCTCAAAAAGCTCTAACAGTGTCCCCACCCTAAGCATTGTGAAAGAAAGACTGCTGAAATAGCACCTGGCATTTCACCATAAACTCCGGTAACACTGGCTGACTCAGTGACCACAGTGAAGGGAAAGTACATAGGGTGTTCAGCAGGCCATTCTGGGTCAGCCCTGGTGGTAAGTATGGGCACCCATCAGAGAAATCACAGTTTTCACATGCAGCAAGTGTAAAGCAAGCTTAGAAACATGGAATTTCAGCACTGCAGATGTAAACATGTATAAAAGGAGCATCTTTTGCAGTGATAGGATAGGTACTTTTCTTGTTGGGATTCACGTATTTCCTCCTGGGAGGAACTTGGAATTGAAATAGTTAGCATATTATATGACTAGAAATCGGATTTAGAGTAAGCATATTTCCTGTGGATAATTTGCAAAAGCTATGTTTTACTGTATTTGACTACCTTGAGCAGGTTTAAGAGAAAACATCCATTTACCTGCAAATGTCATGATTTCATCCTTTCTTTATAGATGAATAGAATTCTCTCCTGTATATGTACTACCATTTTATCATCCTCTGAACTGTTGAAGGAGATTTAAGGGTTTTTTTGTTTTGTTTTGTTTTGTTTTTCAGTTTCTAACTATTTGAATAGAGCAGCAATGAGCATGGCTGAGCAAGTATCTGTGGAGTAGCGTGTCTACTTCTTCAGCTTTTTGCCAAGTGGTGGCATAGTCATGTCATATGGTAAATCTGTTCATAGCTTGTACTGATTTCCAGAGTGGCTTTACAAGTTTCTTCCTGGAGGGAGTAAGACTTCCTCTGCAACCCTGCCTACATTAGTTGTCTGTGGTGTCTTTTTCATCTTAGGCACTTGGACTGAGAAGAGGCAAAATCTCAAAGCCGTTGGAATTTGCAATTCCCTAATTGATAAAGGTGTTGAATACTTTTTGTAATATTGGTTGCCCATATTTGTATCTTCTTCTGAGAACTGCCCGTTCAGATCCATAGCTCTTTTTTAAATGGGTCATTTGTTCTCTTGATACTTTGTTGTTGTTGTTTTAATTCTTGATATATTCTAGATATTAATAGTCTGTCAGATGTAGAGCTGGAAAATATTCTCTCCCACTCTGTAGGTTTACTTACCCTATAAGTTTCTAGTTCAATAGGAACTCTAATAGTCAAGGGGTTAACTCAGACTCAGAAAGATGGATATTCCGTGTTTCCTCTTATTTGTGGTTCTTGGCTCTATATCCATAGGTTTGCGTATATAACCTAGAGCAATCATAGAATCCAGGAAAGCGGGAAGGAGAGCATACACAAACAAGTGCTAGGGTTAGCCAGACATAAGTGCTATGAAAGAATAATTGAAAAAAAAAGTGGAAGATATTGGCTTGAACTGAGAGAGGATTTGGAAGGAAAGTACAGAAGGAGAGTGAGGAAGAGGAATACATAGCATTAAGGATGCTTTAAAAAGAGATATTATGTCATTACGTTCTATATACACATACCTAAAATTTACACGATAATTCCATATATATTTATGTATTTGAATCAAAGTATGGCACTGGTGTAAAAATGCTTCATCCAAGAGACAAAGACTATCTAAGAAACACCCCAATGTCAGGCAGGAGAAACTTCCTCTCAAGTTGTTGGTCAGATGAGTCTAAAATATCTCCAAAGCATGATAGGCTAGTGCTGTCATTGCCTCCCAGAGTTGAAAGACAAGGGTCTCTAGTGCTGATGGCATGACTCTCCAGAAACAGACTTTGGCATGTGTTCTATGAAACTGATCCAGAAGCCTCATTCTTGAGGACTGACTTGCATAATATCTGAAGGAGCTACGCAAACTTCTAAGGAAAAGGAACACTCATTAGCCCTACCCAGCTGTAAAACCAATGAACCACAACAATGACTGCACTGATAAAATTTCCGCAATGGTGAAATAGTCACTTCATTTTGGGGGCTACCAACAGCTGTTTAAATGAATTTAAGGACCACTCAACAGGAAATAAAATCATGTCTGGTTCTGTAAACATAACCAAATACATGTGGTTGAAGAGGTCATAGGCCTGAATGAATAATTTACTATCACATTTCCAAACCCGTATAATATCCTAACTGCACTCTAAATACTTATCATTATGCCCACAGATAAGTGTGGCTCTCAACCCCTCATCAAAGAAGCTTGTTTTTGCAGCAAGGGACAAAAACAGAGATCCGCACTTGGCCAAAATGCCAGTGGATGCCCAACACCAGTTGACTAACCTACAACATCTGTGCATCAGACTCTGGAAATACTGTGAACAGTAGGTCTACCCTAAGATTGTATCTTTCAGTTATGACAAAGATACTGCACTTATGGAACTCAAAACAACGAGTGCCTAAGATTTGAATAATTACAACAGCAGGTAGCAACCCAAAATAAATAAGGGCAATCACTTTTACTTAAAGATTCACAAGCAATTAGAAAACCTGGTTTGGAAAGACGCAATCTTCCTCAGGCCTGAGACCTTCAACTTGTTATCCAATACCCAGGTATAATCTCTAGAAACATACACTTGCAGATAATATGGGATAGACTCATAAGACTGTATTAAGTCATTCATTTACATGTAACTATAAAATGAATGTGGACGTGAGTGTAGGAATGTATGAGAGGTGTAGGAGGAATACTTGATCTTTATAAAATATAATAAAGTGATAGAATTAGCAGATTATATGTGACATCATGTAAGTTATATAAGGTTAATGGTGATGATAGTGTAACTGCAGCCTATTGTCACAGGGATAGAGTCATTAAAGATTAGTATAAAGCTAACTGGAAATTTTAAAGTGTCACAATTTATGTAAATTTCACTTCAGTTCTCATACATGCTTTTATTATATTGATAATATTTGTTCTATTATTACCTTTATTTATAACCCTCCCTGACCCATTAACCTCCTTCTTTTATTTTAGCAGCTATTCTGTTTATATGTATTTCCTTTTCCCAAGTCTATGTAAGAGAAAATACTTCTCTTTCTCTTTCACGGAAATAGAAAATACTTTTCTTTCATGGATTAATTTGTTTAACATCGTGTTTCCCCAGGTCCTTTCAAAGTCCTGATTTCACTTTTGTTTATTGCTGAAGAATATTCCACTGAGTATAAATAGCAGATCTTTTCTATTATTGGCCTACTGGTGTACCCTTACGAGGAACTTTTCTCTAGAAGTATAAAAGAAAATGAATGCAGATACACACACACACACACACACATATATATGTATGTATATACATATATGCATATGCATGAGAGTATTTAGGAGATTGGCTTACACAAGAGTTACTTGGTAGTCACATAATGGCAGTCTGTGTACTAGACTAGACAGAGGCAGGCTACCTCTCCAGTCTGCCTACGAGAGAGGCAGCAAGCTTGTTGACTTCCCATGAAGGTGAACCCCTGAATAGTTCCAACCCTAAACTGCCAAACTGTTTATCCTAACTACCCATTGCAGTAACCACACATTTGGAGAGTGAGTCTTTTCTTTCAGTTTATCCTCTTCGGAAGTGTCTTGACAGGTGTACCTAATTGTATCTTCTAAGTGATTCTATATCTTGTCAAATTGAGAATTAATGACAATTAATGACAGGGTAGTTTTATAACTTAGCAACTTTGGGTAGTGAGGTGAAAAATGAAATTGTATTGTCATCTCTACTCTATGGCCACTGTGATTTTAGGTAACTAGCCAGAGGAAATAGTTTTGATTTAAGATTATTATGTTTTTGAAGCAGAAGTAATGACTCAGTGGCTAGGAACACTTGTTGTGTAATCATGAAAATTAGATTTTAGATCCCAGCAGCCGTTATAGCAATTTAGGTAGCATACAAATACTTGTAACTCCAGCTCTGAAGGATTCAATGCTCTTTTTCTCATTGGGGCGCCCACAGGCATATGCACCTGTACACATTCATCCATATAAATATAAAAATTGTAAATAAAGACACAAACAGCTTAAAATGTACTTACATTTAAATTATAATATTAGTTTTATGATACCTTCATATTTATTTCTATAATGGATATAAGAACTTACCTTTACACTGGTGATATAAAAATGTTTCCCCATTTTCTCCAGTGTTTCTGTGCTTTATTTTCTTAATGGTAATCATTCTGACTTGTGGCAGTAAATCTTCATTGCTAATTTGGATTCCTATGAATCCAAATAGTGTTAGTCTTTTACATGCAATTACCTCCTACTTTCTACACTTTTTCTTTTTAAAGATAGTCTATTGATATTAGTACATTTGTGGAGATTCACTGAGATTTGTGTAGATTTACACGAGCACACAAGAGCACACATATAAATGTCAGGAACAACCTAAAGAAGTCAATTTTCTCCTCCAACTCTGTGTGACCCAGGAATAAAATTCAGACCTTCAAGTATGGCAATAGGTACATATAACACTGAGCTATCTAGTTAGTTCCTTTGTGTCTGTTTTCACGGAAACACCACACTTATTTCTGTAGAAGTTTTACACTTACTTTTTTATTATAGCTTTTACTAACATATGTATATTCACTGTATTAATTCTGATATGAGTTCATGACCATGCAAGTGTTTTTATCTTCTAATATCTTCTGGTCTACTTTGATAAATGTTTTTTTTTATTTTATTTTAGAGGGCTTTCACCACCTTAGCTAGGGTTATTTCTCAATATTTACTTTTCATATTCTGGTGAATGACATCATTCTTCTTTGATGTAGCATATAGAAAATCTGTTGTTTTCTTGTATGTTGATTTTTGTCTCCAGGTAACTTGCTGCAAGTTTTATTTAGTCTTAGAGTCGTCTCCTAGAGCTGATAATTTCTTTAAGATGTAAGTTCAGAACAGATAAAATATAAATAAATTGACTTCTTCCTATCCTTTGTGTATCCTTATTTCTTTCTGTTTGCTTTTCTAAGACTTTAAACAATATATTGAGTGAGAATGGTGAGAATAGCCTCGTTTTTTATTTTTAAAGAAAAGTCATTAATTTTACCCAAGAAAATAGTTTTCTTATATGTCGTATTTAAATAAGCATGGGTATGAGCTTACTATGCTATTTTTAGCACTTTTATTATGAACCGTATTCAAATTCAACAAATGAGATGATCCAGTGGCTGACATTGTTTCTGTTTATGTGTTCTATTAAGTTTGCTGCTTTGCAAATGTTGAAATAGCATTAACATTAAATCAGTTCAATCATGGTGTGTCGTTTTGTGTGTATATTAAATGTATACAAGGATATATGTATAAATTTGTGGAAGGAAACTCAAACTCACATTTAAAGAAAAGAAATGCATGACAAGGACTTCTTAAGAAGGCCAGGGGACAAACCTTAATGTTTGTCTTAGCTTTCCGCATTGTATGAGACATGGCCTTTTATTATTTTTATACACCACTACATACTCCACACTAGTTTGTTCTTGGAGATGGATTCCTCTGTCTCCATCTCCCATCCTGCTACAGAAGCACAGGGAAAGCACACACAACCTACTATGCCTGCTTTCCACTGAGTTTGCAGGTGAGTCAGGTCCTCCTCGTACTTGCAAGGAAAGCACTTTTCCCACTGAGCATCATCCTGCCCTGTAGAAATTAACTTGACATAAGGAAGCTTCATAAAGCAATATTTTAATTACAGATAGAAATGCTGTTGAAAAAATATAAATTTAAATTTCTTTGACAATTGTTTTGATATGCAGGTATTAATCAAGTATGTTTTATTATTTTCCATCTCAAATTGAATACTGTTCCATTTGGATTTTGAAGTCTGCCAGTCTATTTTCAGCTCCATTCGATTCTGACCAAATAAAATATACATTTCATTAAGTGTAGGAAATTTGGAGAGCTTTTCCCACAGCACTCTTTAAGTTGCAATGGTATACTATGTAAAATACAGCATTTTCATTGGTCATTGGCAATGAAATCAGATATGATTATCTCTATGGAATTTTGTGCATCAAAAGTCAGGCTTGTAACCAGGGCATACCTAAATTTACTAGCATTCCAGCATTGGGCAAAAAAGCAAGTATCATTACCACAATTACTTGGCTCTATCTGGCTAATAATGAATAAAAATGGGGGATATAGACAAACAGGTGTGGGCTTATAGGAAATATTATGAGAAGCCTTAACCCCCTCGTTGGAACATCCTGCGTCAGTTCTAGAACTAGCAGTGGTGGTGTCCGAGGTCTGAGTAGGTTCAGGAGACCATTGCCCCCAGGGGCGAGACGTGCTTCATGCCAATTGACTAACTCCATGTTTTCCTCCACTTTTGAAAGTCATTTAAGGTTCTTAAATTATTTTTCCCTTTTTTTTTTAATTTTTCATCAATTACACTTTATTCATTCTGCATCCCCCCATAAGCCCCTCCCTCCTCCCCTCCCAATCCCACCCTCCCTCCTCCCTTTGCTTGCATGCCACTCCCCAAGTCCACTAATAGGGGAGGTTCTCCTCTCCTTTCTGATCTTAGTCTGTCAGTTCACATCAAAAGTGGCTGCATTGTCCTCTACTATGGCCTGGTAAGGCTGCTCAACCCCCCAGAGGGAGGTGATCAAAGAGCAGGCCAATCAGATTATGTCAGAGGCAGTCCCTCTTCACATTACTATGTAACCCAATTGGACTCTGAACTGCCCTGGGCTACATCTGTGCAGGGGTTCTGGGTTATCTCCATGAATAGTCCTTGGTTGGAGTATGAGTCTCTGGGAAGTTCCCTGTGTTCAAATTTTCTTGTTCTGTTGCTCTCCTTGTGGAGACCCTGTCCTCTCCAGCTCTTACTATTTCCCAGCCTCACTGGGTGCCTTTGTCCGTTGATGCCCCTCATGCTATGACTCTCTTCAGACAGAAAAGGGATCTTGGAACTACAGCCACCATTGTTACTACCATCTCATTGGTGGCTGTTGGAGCTACCACTGGGGCATTAGCCATGAGTCATACTGGGCAGACTGCTCAGACCCTGGACAATCATTTAGCCAATGTAGCTCATGCCTTAGTTGTACATAAAGGAATTAATGCTCAACTAAAAGGAAGCTTGATGGTGTTCAGTCAGAGGATTGACCTCATGCAGGAGCAAATTGATACCCTATGGCAAATCGCTCAACTTGGCTGTCAATGAAAATATGCTGGACTTTGAGTCACTAGCACATAACATGAGAACTTTTCCTGTGCTGTAAATCTGTCTAAACAATTGTCGAGCTATATTTTAGGTAATTGGACTGGAGAATTCGATACTACGATGGAGCAGCTGAGAGTGGCCATTGTCACAGTAAATTCTACCAGAGTGGACGCAGGACTAGCCACAGGATTATCATCATGGATTGCTGCAGCCATGAATCATCTGAAGGAATGGGCGGGCATGGGAGCGTTAGCAGGCCTTCTGGTGTTGGTCTCCTTGGTTTGCCTGTGGTATATATGCAAGATTAGAGTCTCACAACAGTGTGATGCAGCCATGATCATTCAGGCCTTTACAACCATTGAAGCAGGACATTCTCCCCAAGCATGGTTGGATACCATAAAAAGCTAAAATGTTATGCTCAGGATGCGAGGCTAAGCACTGCACTCAGGGTCAGCCGCTTTGGACCCAGAGAAGAGCATGTCTGGTTGCATGCGGGTTGATGCCCCAGGTCCCGCCTCTGAGAAAAAGGTATCGGACGGGTCTGATGCTCTTTGGGTGGATGACACCTAAATGAACATCGGTACAAAGTCCCAATTTATTTCTAATATCAGAGATCAGACCTCTACTCTTGCCTGATGCGTCTAAAACAAAAAGGGGGAACTGTAGAGAGCTGCGGAATGCTATGCCTTAAAGATGGAGCTGGTTTCTGCCTTCCACCTTCCCGATGGTTGAGTGCTCTCTGTCAGGAACAATTCCACATTTGGCTAAGGCTGAGGATCTGGCTTGCTACCATGTATGTGGACCTATCTGCATTGCCCACGTGGCACGCTGGGGTTGGCTACCCAGAGGCTATTTAAGCTGTGGGCTGGCTTTCCCCAGGGTCCGAGGATTGTTCAAGGTTCCTGAATAAACTGCATTGAAAAAAAAAAAAAAAAAAGTCAGGCTTGTATCTAATGTTAACTATAAATGTGCTTTCAACTTTTTCAATAGATTAGTACAAACCTCTTATTGTACTTTTCTGGCAAATTAGAATTGTTTCTGATTTAAAAGTTTATTTAAACTATACATTTGACTTTTTTTTTGTGCTCCCCATACCCCAGTCCCTGACCTGCACCATTTCCCAGGACCTATCCCAGTTTGTGTTCTTGCAGACCAACAAAGATCCATGAGCAGCAGGTGAGAGCCCTACCAGCTACTGGCCTTCCACAGCCTTCCTGAAAGAATGGCTGGGTCTGTCGAATGCTCTCTGTGCTTCACCTCCCCTAAGTGCCCCACAAACCAGTTCCTAGGCATGCACCATTTCCTGGGACCCACCCAGACCTGAGACCCAGGAAATCAGTATGGATCTGGGAGCAGCAAGAAAACCAGAGAACTACAGCTATGGGACCATGAGCACTACCTACAGCCCCAGAGATATCAGAAACCATCAGAAATTACCAAGCCTGCTAATAACAGAGTCAACCAAATGGGTTGAGGTAAGCACAAGAACCCCAGGGACAAAAACCAACTATTCTACCAGAGAAAATCCTAAGGATACCATCAAACCAGAAGCACAGGAAAACTAACTTAAATCTAAGCTTATGAAAATGATAGAGTTCTTTTTTTTTTCAATTCAATTTATTTATTTTTTATTTTTTATTTTTTTTATCAGTTACATTTTATTAACTCTGTATCCCAGCCGTGTCCCGATCCCTCATTCCCTCCCAGTCCCTCCCTCCCTCCCTCATCTCCACTGTGCCCCTTTCCAAGTCCACTGATAGGGGGGACCTCCTCCCTATTCATCTGATCCTGTTTTATCAGGTATCTTCAGGACTGGCTACAAAGCCCTCCTCTGTGGCCTAACAGGACTGCTCCTCCCTTCGGGGGTGGGGAGACCAAAGAGCCAGTCATTGAGTTCCTGTTAGAAATAGTCCTTGTTCCCCTCACTTTGGGAAACCAATTGGTTACTGAGCTACCACAGGCTACATCTGAGTGGAGGTTCTAGGCTATATCCATACATGGTCCTTGGTTGAATGTCAGTCTCAGAAAAGACCCTGTGCCCAGATATATTTGGTCCTTGTGGAGCTCCTATCCTTTCCCCATCAGACTAACACTCCTTCTTTCTTATGATTCCCTGTACTCTGCCAAAGGTTTGGTCATGAGTCTTTACTTGATAGAGTTCTTACAAGAAGAAAATTAAACTTTTAAATAATTGACAGAAAATACAACCAAATGTGTGAAGGAATTGACTAAATTCCTTAAAGAAATACAGGAAAATACAATGAAACAGGTGAAGGAACTAGGTAGATTACTTAAGAAAAATGCAAGAAAATAAAACCAAACAGGAGAAGGAAATGAATGAAACTATCCAGGACCAGTAAATGGAAATAGAAGCAATAAAGAAAACACAGTCTGATGCAACCCTGGAGATAGAAAACATAGGAAAGAACAGAAATTACAGACACAAGCATCAACAACAGCATACAAAACATGGAAGAAAGAATCTTGGATGTAGAAGATATGATTGAAAAGATTAATACATCAGTCAAAGAAAATGTTAAACCTAAAAAGTTCCTGACATAAAACAGCTAAGAAATCTAGGACAATATGAAAAGACCGAACCTAAGAATAATAAGAATAGAAGACTCCAAACTCTAAAGGCCCAGAAAATATTTTCAACAAAATCATAGAAGAAAACTTTCACAACCTAAGGAAAGAAATGCCTATAAATATTCAAGAAGCCGATGGATCACTAAATAGATTGGACCAGAAAAAAATCCTCCAGTCATAATGCTAAGTGCTTTCATATAGAAAGTGGACAGAGTTCACACTAACAACTTAACTCACGTGAAAGCTCTAGAAAAAGAAGAAGAAAGCACACCCAAAAGAAGTCCACAGCAGAAATTTAATCAAACTCAAGGCTGAAATCAGTAACCTAGAAACAAAGAGAACAATACAGAGAATCAACAAAACCAAGAGCTCTTTCTTTATCAGAAAATGAACAGGATATACAAACACTTAGCCAAACTAAAAGACAAGGGGAGATTATCCTATGTAATAAAATCAGAAACAAAAAGGGGGCTATAACAAAAGTACCAAGGAAATAAAAAAATCATTACTTCACACATCAAAACATGTACACCACAAAATTGCAAAATTTAAATGAAGTGGATGATTTTCTTGATAGATACAACTTACCAAAGTTATTTTTCCACATGAAGTTAATGGTTGTTCCTTCTAGGTTTGTAAATAATTGTGTTGGTAGACTGATGGGAATTGCATTCAATGTGTAGATAGCTTTTGGCAGGCTGGCCATTTCACTGTTAATCCTACCACCACACAGGCACTGGAAATCTTCCCATCTTCTACAATCTGCTTTTATTTCTTTCTTCTTATCATACAGGACTCTCACTTACTAGATTAGAGTCATCCTGAACAAAAATCAAGTCCAAGTGGATCAAAGAGCTCTACATAACACCAGAGATTCTAAACCTATTAGATGACAAAGTGGGGAAAAGTTTGGAACTCATTGGTATAGGAAACAACTTCCTGAACAGAATACCAATACACAGGCTCTGAGATCAACAATTAATTAATGGCATCTCATGAAATGAGAATCTTCTATAAGTCAAAGAACACTGTCAATATAAAACAGCAGCCTACAGATAGGTGAGAGTTCTTCACCAACCCTAAATCAAACAGAAGGCTAATATTCACAATATACAAAAAAACTTAAGTTAAACATCAACAACTCAAATAATCCCATTCAAATATAGCATAAAGATCTATACCAAAATTTACAAGAGAGGAATCACAAATGGCTGAGAAGCACTTAAAGAAATGCTCAATGTCCTTAGCCATCAAAGAAATGCAAATCAAAATGACTCTGAGATTCTATCTTACACCACTCAGAATGGCTAAGATCAAAAACACAAGTAGCAGGCAACACATCCGGGTGAGAATATGGGGAAAGGAGAATACTATTTCATTGTTGATGGGAGTGCAAACTTGTATGGCCTCACTGGAAATCAATGTGGTGTTTCACAGAAAACTGGTAAGAGTTCTACTTCAAGACCCAGCTATACCACTGCTGGGCATATATACCCAAATCATGCTCCACCAGGCATGGACATTTGCTCAACTATGTTTATAGCAGGTTAATTTGTATTATCCAAAAACTGGAAACAACTTAGATATCCCTCAACCGAAGAATGGATACACAATTTTTGGTACATTTACACAATGGAATACTCTTCAGCTATTAAAAACAAGAACATCCTGAAATTTTGCAGACAACTGAATAGAACTAGAAATCATCCTGAGTGAGGTAATCCACACCCAGAAAGATGTACATGGTACGTACTCTCTTAGAAGCAGATATCAGACCTGTAGTACAGGATAACCAAACCACAATCCACAGACCCAAGGAAGCTAAGGAACAAGGAAGGCACATAGGAGGAGGGCAGTATGTCACTCAGAAGGAGAACTAGAATAGACAGAAGAAGTGGTGGAAGTCAGAGAAATGGGAGGGGGATGGAATGGGGAAGGAAACAATGGTGGGGATCAGATGTGGGGATAATGGGGTGAAAGGTGAGAGGGCCTGACACAAGAAGGAAAACTGGGGGGGGGGAGGCATCTCTTTGTTAGGCTGGAGGCTTATGACAGAGATGGTTCCCGTGAGGAAATGACAAAGAAAATCCAGAACTTGATAATAAAATTATATAAAAAGAAACATCGATTATGATTCAAGCCGAAATGAAGACAGACATTTAAAACATGATATTTCAACTAGAAAACTCAAGGGAAAACCTTACAAGTAGACTGAATCAAGCAGGATAGCATGTCAGGACTCAAAGATAAAGTAGTAGATCTAGACCAAATAAGCAAGAAACATGAAAAAAACTTAAAAACATAGGAAAGGAACACATAGGCAATGGTGCTGTTTTTAAATATAGTCATAGATGACAGAAGTAGCCAAAGTTAGTAGCAAAGTTAATCTTATGGAGATAATATCAAAGGAAAAAAAAATCTTTGCTAAACTAAGAAAAGATATACCTAAACAGACACAAGAAGCAAATAGAACAGCAAATAGACAAGAGCTGCAAACAAAATCTCCATCAAAATAATACTTGATTTCTCAATAGAAACTTTGAAAGCCGGGAGAGCTTGGAGCACTGCATGCTAAATCTTAAAAACAGTCAAGCCTAGCCTTGGGTATTATCACCAGCAAAACTATCTGCTATAAATGAAGGTGAAAGAAAAACTTTCTAGTCTTTTTTTTTCAATTTTTATTTTTACATTAATTATATTTTATTCATTTTGTATCCCAGCTAGAGCCCCTTCCCTCATTCTTCCCAATCCCACCCTACCTCCCTCATCTACTCCAATGCCCCTCTCCAAGTCCACTGATAGGGAGGTCCTCCTCCCTTTCCATCTGACCCTAGCTTTATCCTGTCTCATCAGAACTGGCTGTAGTGTTCTCCTTTGTGGCCTGGCAATGCTATTTATAGAATACAATGAAAAACTGCAATCAAATTCAAAACTCTTGAGTATAAGACTATTTGCTTACAACACTTATTTCCCTGAAAATTAAATTTTCTTAGGTAAGTTAAAAATACTTTGGTTAAAATAGCTGCCAATCTAGGACAGAATTCTTATGTGATTTTCACCTAGCTGCTCACTGCTTTAGTCTAGGTTACTTGTCCAAACTTTCTGGTATTGGTACATTACTGTTTATTAAACTGGTCCTATTAGGTGTATAACATTTCCAAATCCCAACTCTAACAGAATACATTATGTGGTCTCCAGACTTTAGAATCTCCTTCCAACTGTGAGAGGTTCTGTGTTTTCTTTACCTTTCACAATCGTAACACTTTTAAAGGCTAGTGGTTAGGTGTTTTGGTCAGTGGGCCTCAATTTGGCCCTTTTTGAAAGTATTTCATGATTAGACACAAACAAGGGACTTAATGACACTCTATTCCATTTTAGATAGAATATATTATCAGTCTTATTTATGAAGGATACTTGGATTCTTAATTGGTGCATTCCAAAGTTGGTAATTTCTTTTCCATTCTATGTATTGCTGGTTTTAATATGAGGATTATATAAAACTAACAAAACAAGAAGAGAAATGTTTTCTGTCATCTATGACTATGTTTAAAAAAAAACACCATTGCCTATTTTTTCAATAATATTCCTATTTTTTCAATAAATGATATAAAATTTATATAATTTTCTTATTAAGTGTTTGGTAAAATTTACCAATAAATAACTTTGGATTATATACTTATTTATTAGGAAGATTGAAAATATCATTAAATATTTAACACAGTTATAACAAAATTTGCATCATCTATTTCTTTATGAATGAGTACAATTAATGGAAGGATACTGGACAATTTTGTGATTGCTGTTAAATTAACAGACAAAATTATTCTTAAAATTCTCTAACAACTTTTCATTAATTATATTGATCATTTGGCTGTCCTATATTTTACTTTTCATTCAACATTTTTAGTGGTTTAGACATCCCATCCATCTAGTCTAGGGACAAACTTTTAAGTCCAGTGATTACTATTTTTCTATTTTAAAGGTTATTGGCTTCTATTCTAGGCCTGTGCTTTCTACTAACTCAATCTAAGTCAATGTTTTCCTCTTTCTATCTCATTTCTTAAAGTAGGTATTTAGAAAGTTAAGGACCTGTTCTTATTCCTAATCGGAATATTTAATACAGTGTTTTTCCAGGAAGCATTGACTCCTCTTCTCAATTTTGTATTTGCTGAATTTTTTTTTTACTTTCACTCAAATCAATATATTTAATTTCCTCTGAGGATTCCACCAATTGGGGCCTATTTAGAACAGTATATCCTTATATGTAATGTTTCTCTCATATAATATATGTGGATGAATCTTTTTATTTCTCCAGACTAACAATGAGCATTCTCATCATTCATATTTATGAACATTATGGCCGCTGGCCTATATTACCTTCTTGTGTAGTAATCTGGCATGGCTTCGTTTCACAGTAATGACATCATAATAATACAAATTTTGAAATCTTCAATCCTCTTTTTTGTTTGATGAGTTTTAGAAAAAAATTGTATTTTTCTTTTGTTGGTGGAATTAATCAGTGGAGTGATTTTTCTTGGACAAGAAGGATTCCTTTGCATTGTTTAATGTTTATTTTTACTCACCCATGTTAGTTTATGACATAATGAAATTTATCATGGAGATTTTATGCATTTATACAATGTAGTTGGCCTCCATATATGTCTTTGAGGTCAGTTTACTCTGTAATGTTATTAAAGTCCACTGTTTGCTAAATGGCTTTTTGTCCACATGATTTACATGAAACATAGAAGTTTCTTAGAACCATTTTATTGCTATTTTTGTAACTATTAATTTTGTTATGATTTCTTTTATATATTTTAATACTTTGATGTGGGGTGCATGCACAATATCTATTCCTTACTGCTGATCTGAAATATTATTTTGTAATAACCTTCTAAAAATGTTACTACACTTTTGGCATCATGTCTATTTTGTTTCTGTGTAGTCACCCATACTCTGATCAACATTTATATATGGTATGTCTTTCCATGTCATTATTTCATGCCCACTTTTCTTCCAGGACTTGAAATGAGCCTATAGACAGTGGATAGCTGTAACTAGCTTTTATTCAATGGACTCAGCCACTGTATAGCTTTTGATGGTAAATTTATTCTATTTACCATTCTTCAGTAAAAGAAGACATTCTCTGTCCATTCGTTTGCTGAGTTCTGATTATACTGTGGCTGCTTTGCTCTCTATATACTATAATTTGTTAGTAAATCAAGTTTGTTTTCTGCAGTGCTGTGTTTTGGTTATTTTTTATATTTATATGTGTATAACCACTATATTGTCATTTTTGTAGTTGTCCTGGGGTTTACAATGTCTATTTTATGCTATTAACAACTTACATTCTATTGCAAATAATTATTTAAACTCTTAAATTATGTTCCTCTCAGTTTTAATGCTTTTTATGCTACTGTTTATAACTTTTTGTATTGTGTATCCACTAATAAAGTACTAAAATTATATTGTTCTGATCCCTTACCATCTATTTTTCATATTATTATCAGAGAGTTTTATAAATCATGGTTATAAAATTAATAACATTGTTGCCTTTATGGTGAGTTTACATTTTATACGTTTACATATTAACATTTACCCATTTTAACTTAGCTTCCATTAAAAGTCCTTGTACTACAGGTTTCGATGCTGGACTCTCACAGCTTTTGTTTAAAAAATATTTTCTTCATTTTTGAAGGACAGCTTGCTAGTTGCTGTAGTCTTGGTTGATACTTTTTCTTCTTTAAGTTATTTAAGTGATTTTATCATGTCCTTTTGGTAGAAAATCTGTTAAGAACATTTTTTAACAACTCCTTGTGTGTTACAAGTTGCTTTATACTTATTGCTTTGAAGATTTTCCCTTTTTTAACCATAATTTGATGATAACGTATCAGTGTTTGAATTGCTCTTAGAGGTGGGATATAATACCCAACATTCAGGAAGTTTCAGAAGTTATTTTATAAATCAAAAGTTGTCTTTGTAAGCCTCCCATGATAGGTCTATGGAGTTGCTTGACAGTGTCCTGTAAATCACTAGGCTTTTTTCATTCTTTTTCACTGTTTTCCACCATATTGATTATACTATTTCACTATGAGTGACTAAAATCATGGATTTCTTTATAGTAAGTTCTTCAACTCTTTGCTCTTCTCACACCATATATAGGTTCAGAAATCCCTTTTGATTATGAAAGCTATTTGTGTTCACTATTTTATTTTTCTTCTCTTGAATTGTGTTCTTCACCTCAGTAATTTCTGTCTGCTTTTTGAGTTATTTTATTTTTATTTTGATGATTTCTGATATTGCTAATTTGACCATTGTGGTCTCATTGCACATCATTAAAACAATTAATAGTTTTGCTTTAAATTAAAATGTCATTTGTTTTTGGGGGGACAAATAAGATTTATCATATTTTAAGGAGAACAATATTGTTATTTTAAAATGTATGAACTACATATAGTGTGAAATATTTGTCACAAACCTGTTAATGATCATACCCATGATCTTTCAAAAATTTCTTATTACTAACTTTATTAGAAGTTTTAATTGTGATATCATCACAGTTCAAAGTACTTATATTTAATTTTGGTGCTTACCAATTGTATTGATTAATGGTTTTCACTTTGCTATTTCCATATGTTTTCATATCACGCCTTGTTCATGTCTGTCTAGTTTCTTACTCCATCTTATTCATCAATCTATACAGATTTTACTCTCAGCAGCCATTCATGCGATTTTGCTTCTTAATTTGAAAATCTCTATATTTTGGTGGTAATTACTTTAAAATCATCATTCCTTTGATGGTACTACATTATACCTTTTCATTTTCCTTAGTGATTTACATTACTGTTTTCATATTTCCCTAAATTTGCATCATTCCTCTTAGTACAGAATATCCAGGCTCTCTGCATAGGAAACCAAGCAAGAAGGAGGACCCTGGGTAAGATGATCAATCCTCATTCAAAAAGATAAACAGGACGGACATTGGAAGAAGGAGAAAACAGGAAACAGGATAGGAGCTTAAGACAGAGGGCCTCTGAAAGACTCTACCTAGCAGTGTATCAAAGCAGATGCTAAGACACATAATCAAACTTTGGGCAGAGTGCAGGAAATCTTATGAAAGAAGGGGGAGTTAAAGACCTGGAGAGGACAGGAGCTCCACAAGGAGAGCAACAGAACCAAAATATGTAGGCACAGGGGTCTTTTCTAAGACTGATTCTCGAACCAAGGACCATTCATGGAGATAACCTAGAACCACTGCTCAGATGTAGCCCATGGCAGCTCAGTATCCAAGTGAGTACATAGTAATGGGAACAGGGACAGTCTCTGACATGAACTGTGTGGCTGGCTCTTTGACCACTTCCCTTGAGCCGGCTGAACAGTCTTGCCAGGCCACAAAGAAAGACAATGCAGCCAGTCCTGATGAGACCTGATAAACTAGGGTCAGATGGGCTTGGAGAGGGGCATGAGAGGAGAAGAGGGAGGGAGGGTTGGATTGGGAAGGAATGAGAGAGGGAGCTACAGCTGGGATACAAAGTGAATAAACTGTAATTAATATAAAATAATAAAACAACAATAATAATAAGAGTTCCATTTATTTCATGAAAACCATCCACTGAAATATCAGGGATTAAGAATGTAGTTTTAGCCTCCCAGACTCAAGTCAGTTGTTTATGTATACTTGTGCATGATCTCCAAAAACTGCCTCTTAATATATTGGGTCACCAGCAAGTGATATGAAATGTATAATCTACACGTGGGGGACCAATGAATGCAAAGTACACTACAAATTTCATGTTTGATCTCATGATAGAATTCATAAAGAAATCTGTAGAAAACATTCTCTTCTTGAGTTAGACATCCAGTTTCTATGCTTCCTCACCCCCACTTCCTCGTTGTTTTGTGACTGGGATAATCAAGTTTTATAATATTAAGTTCCTTATGGAAAAACAGAGAGGCTGAAGGACATTATTGATAAGTAGAACATGCATAAACTATTTTTACATCTCTCTAAAGTA
Source organism: Meriones unguiculatus (assembly GCF_030254825.1). NCBI lineage: Eukaryota > Metazoa > Chordata > Mammalia > Rodentia > Muridae > Meriones > Meriones unguiculatus. The sequence continues at coordinate 87,345,786 of NC_083356.1, forward strand.
TCAACTTTATTAGTTCTGCATGTATGTGTAAGAGGTTGTATATTGAAACCCCAACACCAATGGTGAACTGAGACTTCTCCATTCAGAGTAAAAAGTGGAGGACACCACCCTACAAGCCACTAATTAGGGAGACTCCAGAAGTTGTTTTAAATAACACAGTATAGTGCTGTTGCTTTTAGTCCCCCATTCCAATTACACATGCGACACTTTTACTGAAGACACCACTTCGGTTACAAAATGGAGAAACTCTATGAAAGAAGGGAGAGATAGAAAACCTGGAGGGGAGGGAGGGCAACAGAACCAAAATCTGGGCCCAGAGTTTTTTTTTTTTTTTTTTCTGAGACTGATACTCCAACTAAGGACCATGCATGGAAATAACCTAGAACCCCCGCACAGATGTAGACCATGGCAGCTCAGTATCCAAGTGATTTCCCTAGTAAGAGGAACAGGGACTGTCTCTGACAGTCTCAAAGTTAAAAATAAAAAAAATCCTTCCATCATATTTTAGGTAATTGGACTGGAGAATTCGATACTACGATGGAGCAGCTGAGAGTGGCCATTGTCACAGTAAATTCTACCAGAGTGGACGCAGGACTAGCCACAGGATTATCATCATGGATTGCTGCAGCCATGAATCATCTGAAGGAATGGGCGGGCATGGGAGCGTTAGCAGGCCTTCTGGTGTTGGTCTCCTTGGTTTGCCTGTGGTATATATGCAAGATTAGAGTCTCACAACAGTGTGATGCAGCCATGATCATTCAGGCCTTTACAGCCATTGAAGCAGGACATTCTCCCCAAGCATGGTTGGATACCATAAAAAGCTAAAATGTTATGCTCAGGATACGAGGCTAAGCACTGCACTCAGGGTCAGCCGCTTTGGACCCAGAGAAGAGCATGTCTGGTTGCATGCGGGTTGATGCCCCAGGTCCCGCCTCTGAGAAAAAGGTATCGGATGGGTCTGATGCTCTTTGGGTGGATGACACCTAAATGAACATTGGTACAAAGTCCCAATTTATTTCTAATATCAGAGATCAGACCTCTACTCTTGCCTGATGTGTCTAAAACAAAAAGGGGGAACTGTAGAGAGCTGCGGAATGCTATGCCTTAAAGATGGAGCTGGTTTCCGCCTTCCACCTTCCCGATGGTGAGTGCTCTCTGTCAGGAACAATTCCACATTTGGCTAAGGCTGAGGATCTGGCTTGCTTCCATGTATGTGGACCTATCTGCATTGCCCACGTGGCACGCCTGGGTTGGCTACCCAGAGGCTATTTAAGCTGTGGGCTGGCTTTCCCCAGGGTCCGAGGATTGTTCAAGGTTCCTGAATAAACTGCATTGAAAAAAAAAAAAAATCCTTCCAGATAGCTGGCTTCTTTAGTACTTGGAAGTGATATCCAAGTTGCTAGGAGAGGAAAGCCATTGAAGTTCATATTTAGTACTGAACAGTACAGGTCACAATATTGACACATCAGGCCAGATCTCCATTGATATAATAAAGGTATAATTCTTTCTCGTTAGATTTGATGCCTGCTGCACAGGAGAAAACCCATGGCAGTTACTCTATACCCTCTCAAAAATCTCAGGAGTGAGGAGACGATAAGCCTTAGGGAAGAAACTACTATTGTTATTTTGTTAGATCTTATAGTCATACTGCCATTTAAATTACTATTTATACTCAAATAGGGGCTACTCTCAAAAAGAAGAAGAAGAAGTTAGAGAAGCTTATTTTTGATGTGACTAGGGGTGAAGGCAGAGATTCATACTGCCAAATGACTGAGAAAAAGTTACCGCTGGGAGCTCAGCCCTAAATGGGATATTTTAAACTGCTCACCAAGGGTAAGAGAAGATTGTTCAGAAGAGGAAGCAGAAAGAATGCAAGAGAAAGAGAAAAGAATGCTGTGAAATGTCTTCTGGGCATTCTATGGCTATTGCTATTATGAATTTGTGCTCTCTGAAACACAGGACCTCCACAAGAGCTAACCAACCATAATGCTAGGATGAATAGAAGAGAAACTCAGGAAATCCTACTCCTAACTTAAAACAAAAACAAAAAACAACTTGGAAACATACAGCTTTTTGAAGGAGATTCGTTATTTTTGATATGATGGTCACTCCAAGGTGGCTTATGCTCAGGTGGCTGTCTTCACACCATGAACATATGGGTAACATTTATTGTACTTAATTATTAAATTCTTTTAAAATTGATACATGAAGTTTTCAGAAAGATTTATTTTGTTATATATAGTGGTATATGTAAATGAAACTAGGACTTTGCAGCCAGTCCTGAAGATAACTGATAAAACAGGGTCAGATGAAAGGGGAGGAGGTCCTCCCCAATCAGTGGACTAGGAAAGGGGCAGGGAGGAGATGAGGGAGGGAGGGAGGGTTTGGAAAGGAATAAGGGAGCAGGATACAGCTGGGATACAGAGTTAATAAAATGTAACTAATAATAAAAAATAAAAGAAATTAGGATATATATATGTATTCTCAAATAATATATATTTTTGAAATAAAATAAAGCATTTTGTCTCCTAACAAAGGAAATTCTGTGCGTCTACATCAATTTTATACAGAAAGATAAGACCTGAAACTTACCCTTTCGTCTTGCTGTGTACCACTGGACACAGTGAACAAGCTGTGATACATTCTTGAAGTGTTGCAAAGAATAAACCACACAGTGCCGTTCTTGACTTCTGTGGTAAGTACTTTCAGATATGGTGGGAGAGCCGTGTCATGATCCACGTCTGATCTGTGTGGAGACACAATCAAACAATTATAACACTGAAGGATATTTTACCCAAGTAACTCCTATGAGATGCCCTCTCTAATTTTTAAACTTGACTATGTCATAGAGTAGTTTTTCATAAAAGATTTAAGTTTCTTTGGCAATATGTGCATTTGAAATCACTTAAGGAGACTAATGATGTATATCTTATGCAAATTAAAAAATTAAGTCTAGGAGGTTTGCTCACAAAAATGAGGTTCACTGACTTTAATATAACATAAGGATTAATATTGTGTCTCAGTGATTTATAATCTATAACATACATAAGAAATTTAAAAACAAAATATTGCTTAATACAAAAGTGTCCAAAAATAAACAACGAAGAGTTTGAAATCAATTAGCTGGTTATTTAATAAATTTAATGAGCACCTTAACTATATCTCACACATTCACTATGATTTTCCACTATTTAAAAATATAAAATAAATCCCAGTATTTTATGAGTCAAATTGCACAGACACTAGCTCACATGCAATCCATGTAACACTCTGTGGTGATGTTCTAATTATTGGTCATCCGAAAGTTAACAACTTGCAGTATTTCTTCAAGCATTTTTAAAATTTCTTTTTAAATCACCATTCTAGTAGAAGAAAGGTCTGTTTTTGTTCTTGTAAGTTTCTACATCTGCACACCAACATGAACAAACATTTTGAGAAACAGACATGGTAATTCTACTGATAAATAAGGGAAAAATACAGGTCTACCCTCTAATGCTTCATTAGTAGTAAATAAGTAAAAATGTCAATTAAATTTAGCCCTGTTTAGTTAGCAATGTTACAAATAAAGTTGAGTAGGATGTCTTTTCCTTTATGATTTAATTTAGTCTATTTCTAATTTTAACTTGTCCTTTTTGGAATTATCCCTATGTCTGTGAGGGATATGTACACATGAGTACCATTGACACTATCAGAGAGAAAAAGCATGGAGTCACTTGCAGGTAGAGTTAGAGATGGTTTGAGATGCCTGATATGAGAACTGAATTGGGGTCCTCTACAAAAAGAATATGCACTCTTACCTGCTGACCATCTGCACAGCTCTTAGTCTGCTTTGATGTAACTTTTCATAGTTAGGAATACTCCACTAAAAACAAATACATATGGACCTTTCTTTTCCCTTGAATGATGCTTCATACCATGAAATCAATGATTCCATGATGTTTTGGGGACTCCAGAACTCTAAGATGTACCTTTTCTTGCAAAGAACACAAGTTTGGGTAATAAAAAGACAAACCACAGACAGACAAACTACAGATAGATAGGTATTTGTAAATACAGCTCACTTAAAATATTTTCTTTTTATTATTTATTACAATTTATTCATTTTGTATCCCAGCTTTAACCCACCCACCCCCTTTATGGTCACACCCTTCTTTCCTCTTCTTCCCCTATGCTCCTCCCCCAGTCCACTGACAGGGGATGTTCTCTCCGCTTCTATCTGACTCTAGTTTATTAGGTCTCAACAGGACTGTCTGCTTTGTCTTCCTATGGAGTCTGGCAAGGCTGCAACCCCCATAGGGAGGTGATCAAAGAACGACCCACTGATTTCATGTCAGAGATATCTCCTGCTCCCCTTACTAGGGAATACACTTGGAGACTGAGTTTCCATGGGCTATATCTCAACAGGGGTTCTAGGGGTTCTCCATGAATGGTCCTTGGTTGGAGAATCAGCCTCTACAAAGACACCTGGGCCCAGATTTTTTGGCTCCGTTGGTCTCCTTGTGGAGCTCCTGTTCCCTCCAGGTCTTTCTACCCCCCCCTTTTTTTATAAGATTCCTTGCACTGTGTCAAAAGTTTGGCTATGAGCCTCAGCATCTGCTCCAATACCCTGAATACCCTGATCAGTAGAGTCTTTCAGAGTCCTCTGTGGTAGGCTCCTGTCCTGTTCCCTGTTTTTAATCCTGATCCTGATGTCTATCCTGTTTGCCCCTCTGGATGAGGGTTGAGCATCTTTCCTAGGGTCTTCCTTCTTGTGTAGCTTCTTTAGGAGTACAGATTGTAGCATGTTTTTCTTATATATAATATATTTAATATTCACTTATAAGACACCAATAAACCAAGCAAACCAATTAAAAATTGGGATACAGAGGTAAACAGAGAATTCTCAATAGAGGAATATCGAATGGCAGAGAAACACTTATAGAAATGCTCTGAAATGTCCATTTACAACCACCAGAATGGCTAAAATCAAATATCAAGTGGCAACACATGCTGGAGAGGATGTGGGGAAAGGGGAACCCTCTGGAATTGCTGGTGGGGATGTGAACTTGTGCAACCCCTTTGGAAATCAATCTGGCACTTTCTTATAAAATTAGGAATACAGCTACCTCAAGACCCAGCTATTCCATTCCTAGGCATATACCCAAAATATGCCCAACTATACAAGAAGGACATTTGCTCAACCATGTTTGTAGCAGTTTTATTTGGAATAGTCAAAATCTGGAAACAACCCAGCTCTCCATCAACTGAGAAATGAATACAGAAATTGTGGCACATTTACACAATGGAATACTACTCAACAATTAAAAACAAGGAAATCATGAAATTTACAGGCAAATGGATGGAACTAGAGAAGATCATCCTGAGTGAGGTAACCCAGAAACAAAGTCACACATGGTATATAATCGCTTATAAGTGGATAAGTATTTTTTTACATTTTATTTTCTTCACAATTTATTCATTATATATACTGATTGAAGCCCCCTCCCTGAACTCCTCCAGCCCCATTCTCCTTCTCTGTTCTGCTCATTCCTTTCCCCTAGTCCACTCCTGGCATCTGCTCATAGCTTGTTACATCTCATCAGGACTGCTTGGATCCTCTTCCTCCATGGCCTGGAGAGGTGAGTGTTCAGAGAGCAGTCAACAGAGTTCATGATTAAGGCTGCCCCAATCCCCTCACTCAAAGATCCACATGGAGACTGACTTGCTTATGGGCTACATCTGAGTAGGGGGTCTAGGTCCTCTCCATGCATAGTCCTATCTTGGTGCATCAGTCTCTGAAGGACCCCGTGGGCTCAGATCTTTCAGGTTCTTGGTCTCCTTGTGGGCCTCCTTTCCTCTCATGTCCCTCTTATCCCACCCCTATCTTCCTTCATAAGACCCCCTGTGCTCTGCCCAAAGTTTGGCCTTGAATCTCAACATCTGCTTCAATCCCATGTTGGGTAAAACCTTTCACAGGACCTTCTATAGTAGACTCCCATCCTGTTTCCTCTCTTCCACCGCTTTGGTGTCTATCTTAGATGGTTCAGCCATTAAAGGCTAGGTTCACAACCATCAAAATATTAAATGCCCCACCTCAAAAAATTTAACATCATAGTCCTCTTTATTTGATTACAAACCTTTATAATATCTAATATTAGTTCTATTCCATGGGCAAATATTTAGACTCCTTGGGATTATTTCACTTCCAGAGAGAAAAAATAATTTTTTGTAAATTCAAACCATTAGGTTGGATTTTTATCACCCTGGCCAGGTGGCCTTTTCAGGCCACAGAGGAAGATAATACAACAGTCCTGATAAGACTTGATAGGGTGGAGTCAGATGTTAGGCAAAGAAAGCTCCCCTTTCTGAAGACTAGGGGAGGGGGATATAGGTGAAGAAAGAGAGAGGAGGAGACTGGAAGGAGACAAGGGAGTTGGCTACAATTGGTATGTAAAGTGAATAAATTATAAAAAATGAATTTAAATAAAAATCTAACATATAACAACTAAGAAAATTTCAGACAAAAAAAAAAAGAAAGAAAGAAAGGTTTTGGTTCTTGGCCTAGCCTTTACATTTGTACAATGGAATACTACTCAGCCATTAAAAACATGGAAATTGGAAGTTCCAGGATGGCAGCAAACAATGTGCAAGGTGTCTGAGGGGCAGAAGATCCAAAACTCCAAAAACCCCTCTCTCATCTTCTCCCTGTCCCACCCTTCCTCTCTCTTGCCCTAGTGTAACACTCCTCTAGTCCACTGATAAGGGAAGTCCTTCTCCCCTACTATCTGACCCTAGTCCACCAGTTCTCATCAGGACTGACTGGACCTTTTCTTTCCCTCTGTGGCCTAGAAAGGCCACCTCACTAGAGAGAGGTGATCGAAGAACATGAAACCTAGTTCATTTCAGAGGCTGAGTATGCTATTCTTACTAGGGAGTCCGCATACAGACTGAGCTGCCTATGGCACTTTCTCAGAAAACAGGGAATAGTGCTCCCTCAAAACCCAGCTACACCACTCCTGGGCATCCAGAAGATGTTTAACCATACAACAAGGACATTTGCTCAACTATATTCACAGAAGCTTTGCTTGTAATAGCCAGAATCTGGAAACAACCTATATGTTCCTGATCAGGAAAACTGATACAGAAATTGTGGCATATTTATAGAATGGAATATTAATCAGGGTTTAAAAACCAGGAAATCATGGAACTAGAAAAGATTATTCTGAGTGAGATAACCCAGAAGCAGAAAGACATGCATAGTACATACTAACTTATAAGCAGATATTAGCTATATAATATAGAATAAATATATTAAAATCTACACACCTAAAGAAGCTAAGGGAAGATGCTTAATTCTCATTCAGAATGGAAAAAAGGTTAAACACTGGACATGGTAGAAGAGAGGAAACAAAACAGGAGCCCATTACAGATGTCTTCTGAAAATCTCCAACCAGCAGGGAATCAAAGCAGAAGTACAGACTCACAGCCAAACTTGGGGCAGAGCACAGGGAGTCTTATATAGGAAAGGAGAAATAGAAAGACCTGGAATGGACAGGAGTTCCTCAAAGAGACCAACAAAGTTAAAAAAAAAAAAAGAAAGAAAGAAAGAAAGAAAATCCAGCCAAGGACCATGCATGAAGATAACCTAGCCCATGGCAGCTCAGACTCCAAGTGGGTTTTCTAGTAAGGGGAACAGAAACTGTCTCTGGCTCTTTGATCACCTCCCCCTGAGGTGGGAGCAGCCTTACCAGGCTACAGAAAAAGACAATACAACCAGTCTTGATGATACCTGATAGGCTTGGGTCAGATGTAAGGGGAGGAGGACTTCCCCTATCAGTGGACTTGGGGAGGGGCATGGGAGAAGATGAGGGACTAAAGGTGGGATGGAGAGATGAGGAGGGAAAGGGCTACAGCTGAGATAAAAAGTGAATAAACTATAATTAATAAAATAAATGAATTTAAAAGTAATAACAATAAAATTGGGTCATAAAAAAATTCTGGGCCCATGGAGTCCTGTAGAGACTTATGCTCCAACCAAGGACCATGCGCAGAGCTGACCTAGACCCTCCCCCACTCCCTGCACTCAGATGTAGCCCATAGGCAGCTCAGTATCCATGTGAGCTCCGTAGTAAGAATAGCATGGGCAGTCTCTGACATGAAATGGGTTGTGTGCTCTTTGATAAGCTCACCCTGGCAAGGTGGCCTTACTAGGTCACAGAGGGAAAGGATCCAGTCAGTCTTTTTTTTTTTTTTTCAATGCAGTTTATTCAGGAACCTTGAACAATCCTCGGACCCTGGGGAAAGCCAGCCCACAGCTTAAATAGCCTCTGGATAGCCAACCCAGGCGTGCCACGTGGGCAATGCAGATAGGTCCACATACATGGAAGCAAGCCAGATCCTCAGCCTTAGCCAAATGTGGAATTGTTCCTGACAGAGAGCACTCACGATCGGGAAGGTGGAAGGCAGAAACCAGCTCCATCTTTAAGGCATAGCATTCTGCAGCTCTCTACAGTTCCCCCTTTTTGTTTTAGACGCATCAGGCAAGAGTAGAGGTCTAATCTCTGATATTAGAAATAAATTGGGACTTTGTACCGATGTTCATTTAGGTGTCATCCACCCAAAGAGCATCAGACCCATCCGATACCTTTTTCTCAGAGGCGGGACCTGGGGCATCAACCCGCATGCAACCAGACATGCTCTTCTCTGGGTCCAAAGCGGCTGACCCTGAGTGCCGTGCTTAGCCTCGCATCCTGAGCGTAACATTTTAGCTTTTTATGGTATCCAACCATGCTTGGGGAGAATGTCCTGCTTCAATGGTTGTAAAGGCCTGAATGATCATGGCTGCATCACACTGTTGTGAGACTCTAATCTTGCATATATACCACAGGCAAACCAAGGAGACCAACACCAGAAGGCCTGCTAACGCTCCCATGCCCGCCCATTCCTTCAGATGATTCATGGCTGCAGCAATCCATGATGATAATCCTGTGGCTAGTCCTGCGTCCACTCTGGTAGAATTTACTGTGACAATGGCCACTCTCAGCTGCTCCATCGTAGTATCGAATTCTCCAGTCCAATTACCTAAAATACAGCTCGACAATTGTTTAGACAGATTTGCAGCACAGGAAAAATTCTCATGTTATATGCTAGTGACTCAAAGTCCAGCATATTTTCATTGACAGCCAAGTTGAGCGATTTGCCATAGGGTATCAATTTGCTCCTACATGAGGTCAATCCTCTGATTGAACACCATCAAGCTTCCTTTTAGTTGAGCATTAATTCCTTTATGTACAACTAAGGCATGAGCTACATTGGCTAAATGATTGTCCAGGGTCTGAGCAGTCTGCCCAGTATGACTCATGGCTAATGCCCCAGTGGTAGCTCCAACAGCCGCCAATGAGATGGTAGTAACAATGGTGGCTGTAGTTCCAAGATCCCTTTTCTGTCTGAAGAGAGTCATAGCGTGAGGGGCATCAACGGGCACAGGCACCCAGTGAGGCATGCAAGTAACCAGGGCATACCTAAATTTACTAGCATTCCAGCATTGGGCAAAAAAGCAAGTATCATTACCACAATTACTTGGCTCTATCTGGCTAATAATGAATAAAAATGGGGGATATAGACAAACAGGTGTGGGCTTATAGGAAATATTATGAGAAGCCTTCACCCCCTCGTTGGAACATCCTGCGTCAGTTCTAGAACTAGCAGTGGTGGTGTCCGAGGTCTGAGTAGGTTCAGGAGACCATTGCCCCCAGGGGCGAGACGTGCTCCATGCCAATTGACTAACTCCATGTTTTCCTCCACTTTTGAAAGTCATTTAAGGTTCTTAAATTATTTTTTCCCTTTTTTTTTAATTTTTCATCAATTACACTTTATTCATTCTGCATCCCCCCATAAGCCCCTCCCTCCTCCCCTCCCAATCCCACCCTTCCTCCTCCCTCTGCTTGCATGCCACTCCCCAAGTCCACTAATAGGGGAGGTTCTCCTCTCCTTTCTGATCTTAGTCTGTCAGTTCACATCAAAAGTGGCTGCATTGTCCTCTACTATGGCCTGGTAAGGCTGCTCCCCCCAGAGGGAGGTGATCAAAGGGCAGGCCAATCAGATTATGTCAGAGGCAGTCCCTCTTCCCATTACTATGTAACCCAATTGGACTCTGAACTGCCCTGGGCTACATCTGTGCAGGGGTTCTGGGTTATCTCCATGAATAGTCCTTGGTTGGAGTATGAGTCTCTGGGAAGTTCCCTCCGGAGGTATCTCCATCCCTGATCTTAAGTTGTACTATAGAGCAACAGTTTTAAAAACTGCATGGTACTGGCATAGAAACAGAATGGTGGATCAATAGAACCGAACAGAGGACCCAGAAATAAACCCACACTCTTATGGACACCTGATCTTTGACAAAGACGCCAAAACCATACAATCGAAAAAAGATAGCATCTTCAACAAATGGTGCTGGTCCAACTGGATGTCTACATGTAGAAAAATGAAAATAAATCCATACTTGTCACCCTGCACAAAACTGAAGTCCAAGTGAATCAAAGACCTCAACATAAAACCAGACACAATAAATCGGCTTGAAAAAAAAGTGGGAAATACCCTAGAACTCATTGGTACAGGGGAAAACTTCCTGAACAGAACACCAACAGCACAGGCTCTAAGAGCAACAGTCAATAAATGGGACCTCATGAAATTGAAAAGCTTCTGTAAAGCAAAGGACACCGTCATCAAAACAAAGCGACCACCTACAGATTGGGAAAGAATCTTCACCAACCCTTTATCTGACAGAGGACTCATATCCAGTATATATAAAGAACTAAAGAAGTTGAAAAGCAGCAAACCAAGTAATCCACTTAAAAAATGGGGAACAGAGCTAAACAGAGAATTCTCTGTAGAGGAATACCGAATGTCAGAGAAGCACTTAAAGAAATGCTCAACCTCATTAGCCATTAGGGAAATGCAAATCAAAACAACCCTGAGATTTCACCTTACACCCATGAGAACGGCCAAGATCAAAAACTCAAGTGACAACACATGCTGGAGAGGTTGTGGAGAAAGGGGAACCCTTCTCCACTGCTGGTGGGAATGTAAACTTGTACAACCACTCTGGAAATCAATCTGGTGCTTTCTCAGACAACTAGGAATAGTGCTTCCTCAAGATCCAGCCATACCACTACTGGGCATATATCCAAAAGAGGCTCAAGTACATAAAAAGGACATTTGCTCAACCATGTTTGTAGCAGCTTTATTTGTAATAGCCAGAAGCTGGAAACAACCCAGATGCCCCTCAACTGAAGAATGGATGCAGAAATTGTGGTACATCTACACAATGGAATATTACTCAGCAATGAAAAATAAGGAAATCATGAAATTTGCAGGTAAATGGTGGGATCTGGAAAGGATCATCCTGAGTGAGTTGTCTCAGAAGCAAAAAGACACACATGGTATATACTCACTCATATAGACATACAACATAGGACAAACCCACTAAAACCTGTGCATCTAAAAAAACTAAGCAAGAGAGAGGACCCTAACTAAAATGTTCAATCACCATCCGGAAAGGCAAAGAGGATGGACATCAGAAGAAGAAGAAAACAGGAAACAACATAGGAACCTACCACAGAGGGCCTCTGAAAGCCTCTGCCCTTCAGACTATCAAAGCAGATGTTGAGCCTGATGGGCAACTGTTGGGCAGAGTGAATGGAATTTTAGGTAAGAACTGGGAAATAGTAAGAGCTGGAGAGGACAGGGTCTCTACAAGGAGAGCAACAGAACAAGAAAATTTGAACACAGTGATCCAGTCAGTCTTGATGAGAACTGATAGGCCAAGGTCAGCTAATAGAGGAGAATGACTTTCCCTATCAGTGAACTAGGGGAGGGTCAGAGGTGGGCAAGAGAGAGGAAGGGTGGAACCTGGATAAGATGAGGCAGGGGGCTACAACTAGAATACAACGTGAGTCAATTATAATAATAAAATAATAATAATAATAATAATAATAATAATTCACAAAATAAAATAAAAACAAGGAAATTATAAAAATTTCAGGCAAATGGATAGAAGTAGAAAAGGTCATCCTGAGGTAGGTAACCCAAAACAAGAAAGTCACACATGGTAACCACTCACTTACAAGCAGATATTAGCCATTTTGAAATCCACAGACCCAAAGAAAGTAAACAACATGGAGGACTCTAGGGAAGATACTTAATTCTCCTTCAAAAGGACAAGTGGAGTAGACACCTGGCATGGACTCTGCTCCCTGGTCTTTGATCACTTCCCTCTGCTGGGGCAGGCCTTACCAGTCCACAGAGGAAGAGGATTCAGGCAGTCTTGATGAGAGTTTATAGGCTGGAGTCAGATATTAAGGGAGGAGGGCTCCCGCTCTCTAAGGCCTAGGGGAAGGAGATCGGGAGAAGAGGGACAAAGGGTGACACCAGGAGGAGACAAAGAAGGTGGCTACAACTGGGCCATAAAGTGCATTAATTTTTAAAAATAAATTTACATTAGAAAAAAACTGAAAACTTTAGCATAAAATGTTTTCATTTGGTTATTGTTATGTAACTCTGTATACATCAATAATATCTTATTTTTTTCTTTTTATTTTTTAGATCTATAGTTTCATTGTAAACTAATATTACCAGAATTCAAATGTAATATAAATTATACCGTAGAATACACTTTTTTTAGTGACTGATGCAGTTGATTTAAGTTATTTTGTAGCCAAATTAGTGACAATTCTCTCAGGTGGTATGGGAAGTTTATGGGAACACAGTAAATTTTAAGGACTAGGAGGAGAGGAAGAACTGCAGAAGTTATGAAAAAGCACAGAGGAATAAGGTCAGTGATGGCATGACTTTGAGACCCAGGCTGATATTGCAAAACAATGATAAAGTCAATTTTATGAAATGACTACAGTGCATTTGGGAAAAGGTATAGTTTGATATAATCTTAAAATTGTAATCATATGATCAGGACATCTGGAAAATAACAGTCAAAATTAAACTGAACTTCGTCTGGGTATTGCAATTTTTACATGGCTCTGTCAAATGTCAGGTTTCCCTCTCCCTCACCAATTTCAAAGATGTTTCCCTATGATTTCTAACAGTGAATCATCCTGTCCTGTGCCAACCATCTGTTTTGTCTGCCCCCTCATCGACTCAAATTAGATGAGGGAGGGCAGGGCAGGTTCTCAAGAGCAGCCATTAACACTGGGGGAAAGGAGACTCTGGCAGCAGACTTTCCATTGGAGATTATGGACTATTAAACCTGGCAAGGAGAAACTTACAGGCAGACTGCTTAAGGGAAAAACAAAACTATGAGCAGAGAGAGGTGGAGAAATAGGAAAGTTCAAATAATCAATATAAAATAATAAATTTCCAAAAGAAACTCAAATACTGCGATGCAACAAAAGGATAAAAGAAAGAAGTGTAAAGTGACAAACAACATTGGAATAAATCTTTGCACTGCAGAAATTCGTGTGTTCATGGCAGAAACTGCCACCCTCCATATTTCAGTAATTAAAATGAGTATTCATATAGAAATTTTATAAAAAATATTTACTGTCAATCTTTTGGTGTTGATGCATGTTAAAGGGAATAGATAACAATAAAATGGGATTCTATATGTGTTAGATAATATATGTGATTCAGGAAAATTCTTCTAGATATCATGTAAAAGCAAAGCTAAGAAGACTATGGTGACCATAATTCACTCACAGGTAAAATTTGTCATTTTTATTTGAAGTAGATATTCTTAAACTCAAATGAAATGTATTTAAGCAACTAAAAAGATATATGCTATTATTTAGCAATATTTAATGATTATTAATTTGAAGGATTTATTATAGATAAATATAAATACCTACAACTTTTAGTAATTGATTTTTAAAATATGTGATGAATATGAATAAAAATAAAGAGTAAGTAAATAGAAAATAATTAAATAGAAAAAAGGAAAATGAATGAAATGAAAATTTGTTTATTTGCATAAATAAACCTCTACATTTCAAGTTAATAGACTCTCATCTACCAATTTTCCAAACTCCTTTTTTAATCATGAGAATGAATTTTAAGATGCCTGTTTGTATTAATTTTTTAAGAGCTGTGTAGATATTTCTTTGATGGAATTGCTGTGTGCGGTGCTGGAGTTTGAATCCAGAGCTCTGGGCATGTATTGTTGTAAATAAAAATAATGAGTGTCGGGCTATATAATGTTTATTATTAACCCTATGATTATCATGGTGGTATTATTTAACCTGCTATCACAAATAATAAGACACAGATACCTGTTAGATATATAATTGTCTTATTTACCTTGGGCCGGGCAAATATTTTCCTGACACTGTCTCAATATCCTCATCATCTGTCTCCCAGCCTCCATCCAATGCCGTCTGCCTTAATCCTCCTCATCTGGTCTACCTTCCATACATAATCCATAGTACTTGCTTGTATTCTTCATCTGGGCCTTTGTACACCATTATTGAAGTTCTTTCTCCAGGCCCATGACATTTCTTCTCCATGCTAATCCATTGTGGGGTCCACCTTCTTCCTCTCTTCCAGTCCATCTGATTTTCTATTGATCTGAAAAGCCCAGGAACCTTAGCTACAAGTAACTCATTCTGCCCTGCCCAGGTATAGGCCATTTAATCAACCAATCAGTCATGTCTTACACAGGTTTACAAAACAAGGATAGGTGTAACCAGATCTTGAGAGCCAGTAACACACATCAGACCAACCTCCAACAGGCATGCTAGGTAAATGCTCTATGGCTGAGCTAGATCCCAGACCTCCAAATATTACACTTTTATTATTGTACCTTTCCCAAGAATATGGCAAATTATACAAAATATAATGTATTTTGAAAATTATATTTGCCACATCTTAGGGCTATTTTTTAATGTCCTGGTAAGAGAAAAAAAAAGTAGAACAAATAATGATTTTAAAAAACGTAACTACCTCTTGAGGGACTGCCTCTGACATAATCTGATTGGCCTGCTCTTTAATCACCTCCCCCTGGGGGGGGAGCAGCCTTACCAGGCCATAGTAGAGGACAATGCAGCCACTTTTGATGTGAACTGATAGACTAAGATCAGAAAGGAGAGGAGAACCTCCCCTATCAGTGGACTTGGGGAGTGGCATGCAAGCAGAGGGAGGAGGGAGGGTGGGATTGGGAGGGGAGGAGGGAGGGGCTTATGGGGGGATGCAGAATGAATAAAGTGTAATTGATAAAAAATTAAAAAAAAATCTGATATTGAATTAAAAAAAAAACGTAACTACCATCTTCAAGAAACTTACAACCTAGGTGGCTGGAAGAATATGCTATATAGTTACAGCAGTGTAGCTAGTTATTAAGCAACCATCCATCCATACTCATACTGTAGTAGTGAAGATCATGTGTGATGGCAATAATTCAGTTAAGGTCTACATCCTAGGGCGTATTAAAACTACGATGTTCTTTGATGAGAGAAAGACAGGGAAGAATAGTTTCTCAGATCCATAGGCAAGGAAGGGTAGAAAAAAAAAAAAAAAACAATAGTAGGACAAAAAAAAAAAACAGTAGGGAATTTTAGATAAATTTTCAATGTATTCAAGTTATTATTTATAAAATAAACACAACACAGGTAAACTGCAATTACATTTTCATGTGTTGTGTAAGTTGGATGAATCGATGCCTGTAAATCAGAGTTGAAAACTGAGAGATATCGAATGGCCAAATTCCTGGTGTGTAGGTGGCACTTCTAGAGATGACTAGAACACTGAGCTTTGGAGCCAAGGGCACACTCTAGGTGTGCTAGCGGTAAAGTATGAAGTTGTCTAATATGAAGGCTTATGCACAAAGATGTATGCATATTAATTGAACTGATAGGATTTTATTTCTGAAAAATTTGAATCAAAGTCACATATACAGAAAAGCTTGAGAAGAAATGGAGACCAGAAGGGAATATAGGCTGTATAGTAAACCAAATATATTCTGTAAGTAACCAGTCATGTGTCCAAGCAGATGACATGGTAATAAGAAAAACTAAATAAAGGTTTGGCAGTGGTACAAAAAGTAAGGAAATATTGATGTTTTGCATTAATAACAAAAAAATGCTAAAAGTAAATGAGTGCTTGTCTGTAAAAGGAACTTTTACTTAACCCGGTTCAATTGTGTATTAGAAATTATTGTCTCTGTCTGCTAACCTAGGCCTAGTCCTGGAAGCTTCTAGTCTCCTTACAATCTAACCTTGGCCTAGAATGATTCAGCCCTTGAGACTTACTGCTTAATAAACTCATCCTTTCTTCTTTCTGAGCTCATAGCTGGCTGGTTCAACTCAGCTGTTCTAACTATTCACCCAGCTAACTTATTCAATCTGGCTTTTCTCCTGGGCTCTGCATCACTCTGCTTAGCCTCAAACTAGCTCCAGCAGTCTGCTCTAATCGCCTGGCTGCTTCTCATTTTGTGGCTTGTTCTGTCTTCACCTTTGTCTAAGTTGTAGTCTCATTCAGCCTCTCTCTATAAAACTCTCCTAGTAAAACTGCCTCCTCTCTCCTTCTGTATTATTCCCATAAGTAGATTCTCTCTCTTCCTATTCAGTCAAATCTTCGTTGATTCTTCACTTTCTTTTTCTGTCATCACTTTCAAACATAGGTGCTTCCTTCTACAAACTAAATTTACCTTCATTGTTTGGGATTAAAGGCGTATACCACCACACCTGGACCTCAGCTTTTCTTACCTGATACTGGCTTTGAACTCAGATATACTTGCTCTGTCTTCTGGATTAAAGGCGTGTTGATATTCCACCCAGAACACACAGACCTAGAAGGTCCTTAGATGTGATCTCTTGCCAGAGCAGCCATGTTCTGAATTAAAATTCCTCTACACTTGTCTAATTTATATCCCAGTCAGCTTCTCAAATCTCTAAGATTTGTTCCTACAGCTACAGTTCTCATACAGTTCCATATACAAATTTTTTTCAGGATTCCCTTGAGTATTTTGCTATATAAGATTTCTACTTCTTGCCACCCCTTCCTCCTGTTATTCTACTTTCAATTACCTTATTTCTCACTATTCCTTTATCCTCTTTGTTCTCTTCTTTATCTCTCATGTACTTATTTAAAATAAATTTTTTATTAAGTATAAAAGAAGTAAAATAACAGGACAATACCTTGAGGCTGTGTGCAATATATTTTATAATGAGATGGTTCATATATATTTACATAATTTTATAACTTAGTATGATATATATGCATAATGGAATCAAAATAAATATTGATAGAGTATAGTTATTCTATTAATGTTTACTTATTTCTACTTTCCAGTTAGTAAAATAGCTATCTTTCAATAATTTTAGTGTTCAGTGTAAGCATGAGAACTTTGAGCAATATCTCCTCAGTGTAGCAGAATGGATGTCAATTCTGCATTGTTCCCATTAATCATGCTGTGCTATATAGTCACTGGAATAAGCAGGCAAAGGCTATGAAGGCATTTTTCACAATGCAGAGAACATCACTGGACGTGTATTTTAAGTTCCTACATTGAACAGCAAGTTCCCAAGTCCAGTTATCATCCAAGGAGAAAGGACATGTAATCAACTTTGAGAGTGTGGTGGTTTGAACTACAAATATCCCCGTAGTGTTTGAACACTCAGTTTTCAAACGATGATGCTGTAGATGGATGGTAGAGACATGGTTGATGGAAGAAGTATGTCACTGAGCATGGATTTGGGATGGTTTATAGCCTGGCTGTAGTTCCAGTTCTGTCTCTCAACTTCATGCTTCTGCCACCACACCTGAAGTTGCTGCCATGATGGCCTCTTCCCCAGTGGAACTGTAAGTCGATGTAAACTGCTTCCAAAGGTTACTCTTCGTCATAGGTTTTTATCAAAGCAGCTAATACAGTCAGTGACCTATGAAGACCTCTGTAGACATTTATTTTTCTTCTGAGAAAGGGTTTCTCTGTGTAGCCTTGGCTGTCTTCCACTCACTTTCTAGATCACTATGGCCCTGAACTCACAGAAATCTTCCTGCCTTTGCTTCCCTGAGTTCTGAGATGAGAGGCAAGTGCCACTGTGCCTGGCTTGTAGATGGATATTTAAAGCACTGAAGAGGTTAAGAATTTTGGTGGTTTGCAGAACCTTGGAATTTAGTTGGTAGGTTGTTTCCCCAGAATACATGAAGCTCTGAGACCTGGTGTATTGATGTACACCTGTAATGTTGGCACAGCAGGAAGAGAAACAGGAGGCTCAGAAATCCAAGACCTTCTTTAGCTGCATAGTGATTTCTAGCCTGGTACATCTGAGAGTCTGTTTAAATCATAATAATAAGTAACAACAACACAGCTATAAATACATTTTAAATGCAAAGTTTGTATATGTAACAGGCAAAGAGCACAGAAAGACAATGACTTGTTAATCCGGTTTCCCTGAGATTTGCAGAAATTCTGGAAAGAGGAACTTTTAATATGTCAACTACAGATTCCTGAATACACACAAGAGTTTGGTATCCATTCTACATTTATTTATTTTCATGGCACAAGAAATGAGAATACAAGGAAAATAGGCAAGTTTCCATTATGAAAGCCTAATATTTTCCAGAGTCTAAGAACACAAAAACAAAATCAAAAACCACACTCGACATGATTTATGACTACATTGACTACAGTAAAATAAACTGGAGACTCATTTGGACCATGATTAGATACACGGAGACGGAGAATTTTAGTCTAACATTAGTCACTCAAGTGTTGATGACCCCCAAATATTGCTTTTTCACATAAGACTTATTAATGGAGCACATTTTGAAAATAAAGGCTGAATTAAATATAAGCAAATAATGCTATAAAAACTCCAAAAGTTATTAATATGGCTGCACATCTAAGCATCAAAACTGTTAGCAACTATATATGATGACTCTATCGTAAATGCATGTGCTGTATTTGTCCTATCTTGCTAATTTATTTAAGTATATAGAGATATTAGTTCAGGTGGAGACAAGTACCTAGTGAAGTCATGGGTCTCCAGAAATAGAGCCAATTTTGTTTTAAATAAAATAAAATAACAGACATTCCAGCTTAAATGATCTAGCTAAATGTCTGTGTGGGGAAGTTCACACATCCTCCACACTTTCTGCTTCCCTCTAATCACAGCCATTAGTCTTCTCATGCTTTTGAATATCAAATTCACCTGCAGTGGAAAAATACAGCGCTATTCTTGTTTCCCCTATAAAAATACTAGCTGCAATCTGGAAATCATGCTTCACTTTTATTAAGAGCCCTTGCTTTCATTGAGAAGACGCTGGTACTCTATATAATAATCTTCCCAATTCATTTTCTTTCATTTATTCATGAGACTTAATTATACACAACATGTAAACAAGTTGGGAGAATGGCTAAAAATTCAGGTGGTACCTTTCTATTCTAACAGAAATTCTCTCCTTCAAGTCTTTAAGCGAGTCAGAGCACAGAAGTTAGCAACTCTGAAGTTGGAATCAAGTGATGAAATAAAAGAAATAAAAAAAGAGAATTGGTGCACCTGGCGTTTCAGTCAGTTCTGTAGCTCCTGTGCCATGTGCCTTCAAGCCTCAAAAGGTCATGTTTCTCATCTATAAAATAAAAGATGGTTCCTGTAAGGCAACTTTTGAAGTTCTATGGATAAAATGAGGGATATGTGTGAATGAACATTTGTGGAAGGTTATTGTTTTGATCAGGCATTGACTGCGTTAAAAGAGCATCCTCTTCCTTCTAATATATTCACTTCTGTTCATGAAGTACTTACTGAGTTTTTTTCCTAAGTAATCTATTATTTAATTCAAGCAGCCATTCTGTAAAGAGGGAATATTAATTTTATAGTTGAAAAACTGTAGGACAGTGTTAGAAGAGCCTTTCCAAAGAACACATACCTAGTGTGAAGGAAGCCTTAACTGAATTAATGAGAGTTCAAAATGAAAAAGTCATTAAAAATGCCTTTTCCATTCCCACTTCATAATGTCACAATAATATGGCAGGTATCACAAATGGCTTTTACTTTTGATTGCAAGACTTTAAAGACCTAATATAACAAGCCTAAAAGCCTGATGAAGTATCATTTGCTATTTTTATTGGATGTACCATTGATTTATAAGGACTTTTCTTTTAACTCAGGGGGAATATTTGTCAGCCCTCATATTTGACCCTTTTGACCCACAATTGAATTCATTTCATTTAAGAGTGTAGCTAAATCTATATCACTGAATTTGTACAGATGAGAAAAATGAGACTACTTTGCCAAAACAATTGCATTAACCAGTACCAATTATTTAATAAGCAGAAACATTTTAAGCCTATTTTTCTGTGTAAGTGACTTTATGGAATGCTCAACTCCTATATTCTGCAAATACATAGCATTTGAATGATACATTTTCTTTTTTTTAAGATTTGTTTATTTTTTTATGTATGTGAGTGTTCTATCTGCATTTACATCTGCCGAAGATGGAATCAGTTCACATTATAGATGGTTGTGAGCCATCATGTGGTCGCCGGGAGTTGAAATCACGACCTTTGGAAGAGCAGACAGTGCTCTTAAACCACTGAGCCATCTCTCCGGCCTGAACAGATGTTCTCAGCAGGTCTATCTGGTGCAGCTGATGAACAGTGACCTACTTCCATCAATAGTTTTCTGTTTGAACATTTCTGTAAAGACATTACTTCATCTAAAACAATGGCTTCAAGTTTTGGTACTTGAGAAACTAAGACTCATGGTTTTTTTTTTTTTCTGTTTTTGTTTGTTTGTTTGTTTGTTCGTTCATAGTTAGGACTCAGCACAAAATGTGTTATCAAAGAATAATTAAAACGGAAGTATTATACTACTTGTGTGTTCATATAAAACTAGGTAACTTATAAACAACAATTTTAGAAACTAGTAGGGTCAAAATCTAGTTACCAGCAGGATCAATGTTTAATTAGGAAATCTTTCCTATACACTCACCCAGTAGAAGAGTGAAAGAATCGATTCCCACAAAGGACTTTTGTAAGGGCAAATGGCATTCTTGAAGGGACTGCCTTTCATGACATTATCACTTCTAGAAATCCACATTTTTTTTGAGGAGGAGGGGGTTTATGCGGTTTTTTTCTTTTTCATTTTTTAATTTATTATGTATTACCATTTATTCAAATTGTATCACAGCTGTGGCCCCCTCCCTCTTCTCCTAACCCCACACTTCCTCCCTCTTCTCCTCCCATGCCCCTTCCCTAGTCCATTGATAGAAGAGGTCCTCCTCCCCTTCTATCTGAACATAGCCTATCAGGTCTCATCAGGACTGGCTGCATTGTCTTCCTCTGCGGCCTGAAAAGGCTGCACCTACCCCTGCCTCTGCCGCCCCAGAGTGAGTGATCAGAGAGCTTGCCACTGAGTTCATGACAGAGACAGCCGCTGCTCCCCTTACTGGGGTACCCACTTGAAGACTTGAGTCCATGAGCGACACATGAACAGGGGTTTTAGGTCCTCTCCATGTATGGTCCTTGGTTTGGGGTATCTTCTGGGCCCTCTGGGCCCTTTTTTTTTTTCTGTTGGTCTCCTTGTGGAGCCCCTGTCCCCTCCACATCTTCCTATCTCCACCTTCTTTCATAAGATTCCCTGCACTCTGCCCAAACTTTGGCTAAGAGTCTCAGCATGTGCTTTGATATCCTGCTGGCTAGAGTCACTCAGAGGACCTCTGTGGTAGGCTCCTGTCCTGTTCTTGTTTCTCCCTCTTCTAATGTCTATTCTGCTTGCCTTTTTGAATGAGATTTAATCATCTCACTCAGGGTTCTCCTTGCTTAGTTTCTTTAGGTGTGCAGATTTTAGTATGATTATCCTATGTTATATGTCTATTAGCCACTTATAAGTGAGTATATAGCATGTGTGTCTTTTTGCTTCTGGGATACTTTACTCAGGATGATCTTTTCTAGTTTCCACCATTTGCCTGCAAGTTTCATGATTTTCTTGTTTCTAATTGCTGAATAGTACAAAAATTCTACCAGAGAACTCCTTCAGCTGATAAATACATTCAGCAATGTGGCTGGATACAAAATTAAGTAAGAAAAAAAAATCAGTAGCCCACCTGTATACAAAAGATGAAAGGGCTGAGAAAGAAATTAGGGAAACAACACCCTTCACAATAGCCACTAATAACATAAAATACCTTGGTGTGACTCTAACTAAGTAAGTGAAAAACCAGTTTCAAATCTCTGAATAAAGATATGGAAGAAGATATAAAAAGATGGAAAGATTTCCCATGTTCATGAATTGGTAGAATTAACATAGTGAAAATGGCCATCCTGCCAAAAGCAATCTACAGAGTCACTGCAATTCCCATCAAAATACTAATACAATTCTTTTTTTTTTTTACCATTACAATTCTTTACAAAAATTGAAAGAACAAGTCTCAATTACATATAGAAAAACAAAAATCCAGAAATGCTAAAACAGTCCTATACAACAACAAGTCATCTGGAGGTATCTCCATCCCTGATATAAAGCTGTATTACAGAGCAATAGTAATAAAACTGCATGATACTGACATAAAAACAGAATGGTAGATCAATGTAATCAAATAGAAGACCAGAAATAAACCCACACAAGTACCGATACTTGATTTTGACAAAGAAACCGAAACAATACAATGGAAAAAAGATAGCATCTTCAACAAATGGTGTTTTTCTACATATAGAAAAATGTAAATAGAATCATATTTATAACCCTGCACAAAAGTAAAGCCAAAGTGGATCAAAGACCTCAACATAAAACCAGACACACTAAACCTGTTAGAAGAAAAAGTGAGGAAGAGCCTTGACTCATTGGCACAGGAGACAACTCCTGAACAGAACACCAACAGCACAGGCTCTAAGAGCAACAATCAATCAATGGGACCTCATGAAACTGAAAAGCTTCTGTAAAGCAAATGACACTGTCATCAGAACAAAATGACAGCCTACAGTTTGGAAAAAGATTTTCACCATCCCTATATCTAACAGATAGCTAATATACAGAATATATAAAGAACTCTGGAAGTTAAAAAACAAAAATCAAGTAATCCAATTAAAAAATGGGGTATAGATTTTTTGGTTCTGTTGGTCTCCTTGTGGAGCTCCTGTGCCTTCCAGGTCTTTCTATCTTTCCCTTCTTTCATAAGATCCCCTGCATATTGCCCAAATTTTGGCTATGAGCCTCAGCATCTGCTTTGATACCCTGCTGTGTAGAGTCTTTCAGAGACCTTCTCTGATAGGTTCCTGTCCTGTTTCCTGTTTTTTCCTTCTTCCAATGTCCATCCCTTTGCCTTTCTGAGTGAGGATTGATCATCTTACCCAGGGTCTTCCTTCTTTCCTAGCTTCTGGGCACAGGGGTCTTTTCTGAGATTACACTGCAATCAAAGACCATTCATGGAGATAACCTAGAACCCCTGTCCAGGTGCAGCCCATGGGAAATTAGTATCCAAGTGGGTTCCCTAGTAAGGGGAACAAAGACTCTCTCTGATGCAAACTCAGTGGCTGGCTTCTTGGTCACCTTCCCCTGAGACAGGAATAGCCTTACCAGGCCACAGAGGAAGACAGTACAGCCAGTCCTGATGAGATCTGATAGGCTAGGGTCAGATGGAAGGGGAGGAGGACATATCAGTGGACTTGGAGTGGGGCATGGGAGTTGATGCTGGAGGGGATGTGAAAATAGGAGGGAATGAGGGAAGAGGCTACAGCTGATATACAAAGTGCATAAACTCTAATTAATATAAAAATTTTAAAAAAATGTGGTACATAGCTAAACAGAGAATTCTCAATAGAGGAATATCAAATGCTAGAGAAACACTAATACTCAACATCCTTAGTCATCAGGAAAATGCGAATGAAAAAGTCCCTGAGATTTCATCTTACACCTGTCAGAATGGCTAAGATCAAAAACTTGTGTGGCAACACATGCTGAAGAGGATGTGGAGAAAGGGAAACCCTCTTCCATTGCTGGTGGAAATGTAAACTTGTACAACCACTTCGAAAAACGATCTGGCACTTTCTCAGACATGAATAGTGCTTCCTCAAGATCCAGCTCTAATACTCCTAGGCATATATCCAAAATATGCTCAAGTACACAACAAGGATATTTGCTCAACCATGTTTTAGGAGCTCTATTTGTAATAGCCAGAAGCTGGAAACAATCCAGATGTCCTCAACGGAGAAATGGATACAGAATTCCACACTCTTAATTCACCTATATTGGCCTGTGACTTTAACTATAGAGACTTTGCAAGGCACATTCAAACCCTAGTATCACACATTATTCTTTCATTTTTAATATTGCCTGCTATTAAGTTCATTTTGCATAAAATATTAGCTAAATGAACTAGAATTTAATATCATTTATTCCATTTAGATATTTTCCAAAGCACAAGTATGGAAAAAAATTTAAAAGTAAGATTGATAATATTTGAACCAGGAAAGCAAGTAAGCTGACTGCAGACTTCATCTTTCTTTTTGCTCCTCCAAATATAACCCCAGTCTCATCCCCAGCTCTGTAGCTGAACAGCTGCTGTGATCTCCCACAACCAACCTTTCTTATTAGAAGTTAGCCCATTATCCTCACCCCAACCCTGCCCCCTGACAGCAGGCATTTCCTAGGGACACAGCAGCTAAGCAGACCAGGGAATCAGATCCTTGCCTTACTCAGCCATCATCAGAGAAGTTTCCTCCTGCAGCAGACAGAAACAAATACAGAGACCCACAGACAGACATTTCTGGAGGGAAGAAAGGAAGGGAGGGAGGGAGAGAGGGAGAAAGGGAGAGAGGGAGATCTTAGAACACTCAGATGTAAATGTGAGGTCTCCATCAATTCCCTCCCTCAGATCTCAGGGAACCTTGTGGAAGAGGAGGTGGAAAGAGTTTAAGAGCCACAAGGTTTGACACCAGGAGAAGAAGGACCTCTAGATGAACTGGGCAAAGTTCACAGATACTGAGGCATCATACATAGGACCTACCTACATGCAGGCCATCTGCACTGGGTCCTCCGATATTTAGCTCTCAATTTAGTGTTTTTGTGGGAATCCTGAGTTTGGGAAGCAGTGAGTCCCTGACTCTTGTACCTTCTTTTCTGCTCTTTTCCTTCTCTTGTCATGTCTTGTCCATCTTCGATGTGATATTTGTCGTTGTTTTATCTTATTATATTTCATTGGTATGCTTTATTTTTTTTTCTCTTAGAAACTTTTTGTTTTCTAATGATAGACAGAAACGGAGTGGATCCATAGGGAAAAGGAGGTTAGGAGAAACTGGGAGAAGTAGAGGGTGGGAAAACTGTAATCAGGATATATTATGTATATTTATCACCCTGCACAAAACTAAAGTCAAAGTGGATCAAGGACCTCAACATAAAACCAGATACCCTAAATCAATTGGAAAAAAAAAAGTGGGGAACAGCCTAGAACTCATTGGCACAGGAGACAACTTCCTGAACAGAACACCAACAGCACAGGCTCTAAGAGCAACAATCAATAAATGGGACTTCATGAAACTGAAAAGTTTCTGTAAAGCAAAGGACACCGTCATCAAAACAAAACGACTGCCTACAGATTGGGAAAGAATCTTCACTAACCCTTTATCTGACAGAGGAGTAATATCCAGTATATACAAAGAACTAAAGAAGCTGAAAAGCAGCAAACCAAGTAATCCAATTAAAAAATGGGGAACAGAGCTAAACAGAGAATTCTCGACAGAGGAATATCGAATGGCAGAAAAACACTTAAAGAAATGCTCATCCTCATTAGCCATCAGGGAAATGCAAATCAAAACGACCCTGAGATATCACCTTACACCCATCAGAATGGCCAAGATGAAAAACTCAAGCGATAACACATGCTGGAGAGGTTGTGGAGAAAGGGGAACCCTGCTCCACTGCTGGTGGGAATGTAAACTGGTACAACCACTCTGGAAAGCTATCTGGCGCTTTCTAAGACAAATAGGAATAGTGCTTCCTCCAGACCCAGCTATACCACTGCTAGGTATATACCCAAAGTTTGTTCAAGTACACAAAAAGGACACTTGCTCAACCATGTTTATAGCAGCTCTATTTGTAATAGCCAGAACCTGGAAACAACCCAGATGTCCATCAACGGTGGAATGGGTACAGAAATTGTGGTATTTTTATACAATGGAATACTACTCAGCAATCAAAAAGGAGGAAATCATGAAATTTGCAGGCAAATGGTGGGATCTAGAAAAGATCATTCGGAGTGAAATATCCCAGAAGGAGAAAGACAAACATGGGATATACTCACTTATATAGACCTATAAGATATGATAAACATAATGAAATCTATACACTTAAAAAAGATAATCAATTGAGCAGACATGGGGTAAGATGATCAATCCTCATTTAGAAAGACAGATGGGATGTGCATTGAACGTATGACAGGAGTCTACTGAGCGCATCTGAAAGACTCTAACTAGCAGTGTTTTCAAAGCAAAGCATGACCAAACCTTTGGCAGAGTACAGGGAATCATAAGAAAGAAGGGGAGTTAGTCTGATGGGGAAAGGATAGGAGCTCCACAAGGACCAAATATATCTGGGCACAGGGTCTTTTCTGAGACTGACATTCAACCAAGGACCATGTATGGATATAACCTAGAACCTCCACTCAGATGTAGCCTGTGGTAGCTCAGTAACCAATTGGTTTCCCAAAGTGAGGGGAACAGGGACTATTTCTAACAGGAACTCAATGACTGGCTCTTTGGTCTCCCCACCCCTGAAGGGAGGAGCAGTCCTGTTAGGCCACAGAGGAGGGCTTTGCAGCCAGTCCTGAAGATACCTGATAAAACAGGATCAGATGAATGGGGAGAAGGTCCCCCCTATCAGTGGACTTGGAAAGGGGCACGGTGGAGATGAGGGAGGGAGGGACTGGGAGGGAATGAGGGATCAGGACACGGCTGGGATACAGTTAATAAAATGTAACTGATAAAAAAATAATAATAAAAAATAAAAAAACAAACAAACAAAATTAGTTTTAAAAGAACAATAAAAAAAGAAAAGCATCTATTTTAATAGAAAGGAAAACTGATAAATATTTGTGTTTGAAATTTGCTGGTTATTACCATAATATAAGGCCAAACTGCTGTTACTCGGGACATGCAGTAACAAGTAGTCCAGAGAGACAAAGTAGCAAACTCTTTGGTGGAAGGTGAAATCTGAGATAGTTACAAATATAGGATATATTTTTTATTCATATTTCTTCCGTGCTAAGAAAAGTAAAAGTTAACAGTCATCTATTGAAAATGGACAATATCTAAGAAGCATCATTGTTCTCAGAATTTAGTAAGTAAGACAACTGTTGAATTTAAATACCATTTAATTGGGCCAAACAGTCACATGGAAAAGTTTTCTCTTAAATTGAAAATTCTCTCCCCCAGGGAAAGTCCTTAAACAGGAAGATCACAACACAAAACAATTTCAACTTCCCTGAAACTGACCAGATTCACCAGGCTCCTCCCTAGCAGAGTAAACTATAAAAGCAGAGTCCTTTTCTGACTAGGGAAGCCAAGCTGCAATGAAGACCCAGGAAGGACCAGCAGCCTGGAAGACTCAGAAAGCAGCCAACCTGTCTGGAAGTGGCATAGACCAACTGTGGCACCTGGAAGGAACACTCTCCAACATATCAGGCTGTCTTCAGGCTGTGCAGTGTGCACCAGGTTCCAAGATATCACCCATGCTGGGGTGAGCTTTGGTGACACATCTGTCTTTAAGTCATGTATGCCTTTGCAAGTAACACCTCACCCATATTCTTGTGAATAACCGTAATAAAACTTACTGGTTCACCAAGTTGAGTTGTTGTGATATCATTACTTTGGTATGTTGTCAGCTTTCTATCTGGGCTAAGTAGCCATGTGTGTTCTATCTCCCCATGAAAAGTGTTGTCACACAATAACCATATACACAAATGGAATAAAAATAAAGATCCAAGAATAAAACCCTATACCACACTAACCTAATTTTCCACACAGGTGGCGAAGCACACATTAAAGAAAAGTCTTCTTGCAAACAGAGCTTTACAGTTTTTTTTTAACAAATAGAACTTCAGTGACTGGATATTCTCATACTGAAGAGTGATATATGGAAATAGTCAGTAGCTTAACAAATAATGGCAAAAGTTAGGAATGGTGGCACATGCCTTTAATCCCAGCACTCAGGGAGGCAGGGGCAAGTGGATCTCTGTGAGTTCAAAGACAACCTGGTCAAACAAAATGAGTCCAGGACAGCCAAGGCAACACAGAGAAACCCTGTCTCAAAACACAAAACAAGAAAAAAAAAATAAAGCAACAAAAGAAAATGATGGCAAGAATGGATTGCACAAAGTGAAAAGGCTGCCAGACAACAATACACACTCAAAAGGCAGGCTCAGGTGTGGGAGAAAATGCTAGATATTTTGCATGAAATTAGTATCTAGAATACACGCAGTGGAAAAAAATAAATTTGAAACAACACAAGTAATCCAATCAATCAATAGGTGAGTTAATAAGATGAACATATACTTCCCCAAAGACAAAATAGAAATGTTGAGAACCCATATGAAGAACATTCACTACCTTTAGCTATCAAGTAAATGCAAATATGAACTACAATTAGATCCCATCTTATTCCAATGATAATGGGTATTACTAAGGAAACAAGAGCATTAGCTTTGGTTCTCACTCTACTGCACCACCTCCTCTTTAGTATCTCCTGAGCCTACCTTAACCACTCAATATAGATAGATTTTTTTTTTTAACGAGTTGAACAGAGATAACCTTTCTTGGTAGATAAAGCTGATACCTGAAGGCATAGATTATTAAATGATACTCTTTTGCCAGGTATGGAATATTTCCCAATGAGTTGTATTTCAGGAAGGCCTCTATGATCCATTGTGTGTGTGTGTGTGTGTGTGTGTTTGCATGTGTGTACAAATGATAGTGCTCATGATTTCCTTAGAACTAATTATTAAGGTAATAATGCAGAAAATGCTAACATCTGTTAACAAGACACAGCAAAGCCAAGCAGGAAGTGTGCTAGGAGCTTTCTCCATGTTTGATGTCTCTCTTTGTGCCAACAGGGTTCAAGCAGTGAACTAGGACAGGACTTTTACTCTCAGTTACTTAACTGTGGATTCGATGTGCAATGATAGTGACCAGCTAAACAAAATGTGCTTATCCATGTGATAGTGGCAAAATCTGGTACGGTAGTAACCATCCACCTATATTCTGATTAGATTTTATGCTCACTCCACAGGAAGAAGTTCACGTCTGGTAACATGAGCCTAATCGAAATCAAGTGGCCAAGGAGGTCATAGGCTCTAGTAAAGAAGCTCTTGCTATTGTTTTGCTAGATAGATATGATGGGCCTAATAAATGCCTACTAAATAGCTATGGTTATGCTCGTAGAACAATGCTACTGTCAGAAATGGCCAGAAAACCAATGAGGAGGAATGGAGGGACATTTTCTTAATGGCATATCCATAGGTTAGGTGTGCATGGTCCTACAAACAGCTTGCATTTACACTTCCATGAACAATTCTAAAAGAACTCATTGGGTCATAAGAAAAACTATGGTTGAACAGCGGTTGATTAGGAAGAGAAAAGGAATTAATGGATGTGAGAACTGGCTAAGGGTAGATAATGGGAATGAATATTATAAAAATTTATTATATATATTGCCTGTACATCTCATAGCAAAGCCCATTATTGTAATATGTACTATTATATATATCATATGTACTAATAAAACAATTTTAGAAAGAAAAGAAATATCAAAGGCTTTCCAAAATTAATGAGCAGTGTCTTAGTTTGCCTTCTGTTGCTGTGATAAACTTCATGACCTAAAACAAAATGAGGAGGACATTTTATAGCTCATCACTGAGGGAGGACAAGGGTGGAACTCAAGAAAGGGGCTGGAGGCAAAAACTGAAGCAGCAGCCATGAAGAAATGCTTCTTACTGATATGGTATTGTGGGGTTGCTCAGTTTGCTTCTTCTATAACCCAAGACCCTCACACAGTTAACAGTAGTCAAGAAAATATTCCATATACTTGTGTATTGGCTGTCTAAAGGAGGCTTTTCTCAATTGCGGTTTCTCTTCCCATATGACACTAGCTTACACTAAATTTACCTCCCCCCCAAAAGTTAACCAGGAGTGTGGGGAAAGGAATTGTTTGCATGGCTAGTAGGCATTGTGAGTCAAAAACATCTCCAAAGAATACCATTTTGTATTGGTGAGCATGTAGCCGGCCCTTAAGTGTGGTTTGTCTATTCATTGAGACTCCACTGGAGAAAATTTTTTCTTTGTGAGTGATTGTCACATGGTTGAAGCTTCTTTGGTAGGCATGGCAGCTTGTGTCTACTTTTCTTAGCTTTGGGATCCCACCTGGCTTAGACACGTACTTTTCTTTTGCCCCTGTCCCTATGAGTTTTATGTGCATCAGCTCTTTTGTATCTAGAAGGCCTTGTCTTTTGGCATCTTCAAACTCTCCTTGTGCCTACAATTTCACTGCCTTCTCTTCTGCCAAGTTCCATGAGCACTTTGGGGAAGGATTTGATGGAGATATCCCACTTAGGACTGAGTGTTCCAAGGAAGCTCACTCTCTGCTCATTGTCCACTTGTTCTCTGTTTTGTTCCGGTTTTGCTGAAGGTGGATGCTTCACTGATGAGCAAGGCACTGATCCACGAGTATAGCACAGTTTCTTTATGTGTCCTTTTATTGCTATGTTCCTTTAGCAGAACAGTTTTATTAGGTTTCCTCTAGGTCCACAACTTATCAATTCTCAAATTTTTGCTCACTGGAGAAGTGTCAGGTATATATCTATTATTCTACAGTTAGACATTTTAAATTCCATAACACTATATCTGACAGAGGGTTGATATCCAGCATATATAAAGAACTCAAGAAGTTAAACAGCAACAAATCAAGTAATCCAATTAAAAATGAGGTACAGAGCTAAACAGAGAATTCTCCATAGAGGAATATCAAATGGCAGAGAAACACTTAAAGAAATGCTCAGTGTCCTTAGTCATCAGGGAAATGCAAATCAAAATGACCCTGAGAGTTCACCTTACACCCATCAGAATGGCTAAGATTAAGAACTCAAATGAGAACACATGCTGGAGAGGATGTGGAGAAAGGGAAACCCTTCTCCGTTGCTGGTGGGAATGTAAGCCTATACAACTACTTTGGAAATAAATTTGGTGCTTTCTCAGATAATTAGGATTAGTTCTACCTTGTGATTCAGCTATACCACTCCTAGGCATATATCCAAAAGATGCTCAAGTATACAACAAGGACATTTGCTCAACCATGTTCCTAGAAGCTTTATTCGTAATAGCCAGAAGCTGGAAACAACCCAGATGTCCCTCAACTGAGGAATGACTACAAAAATTGTGGTACATTTACATAATGGAATACTACTCAGCAATTAAAAACAAGGAGATCATGAAATTTGCAGGCATATGATAGGAACTAGAAAAGATCATCCTGAGTGAAGTATCCCAGAAGCAGAAAGACACACATATACTCACTTATAAGTGGATATTAAACATATAATATAGGATAATCATACTAAAATCTGTACACCTAAAAAAGCAGAGCTAGCAGGAGGACCCTGGATAAGATGCTCAGTCTTCATTCAGAAAGGAAAATGGGATGGAAATCGAAAAAAAGGTTAAAATAATTAACAAGACAAGAGCCTACCACGGAGGGCCTCTAAAAGACTCTACCCAACAGGGTATTAAAACAGATGCTAAGACTCATAGCCAAACTTTGGACAGAGTATATAGGATCTTATGAAAGAAGGGGGAGATAGAAAGACCTGGAAGGGTCTGGAGCTCTATCTGGAGAACAACATAACCAAAAAATTTGGGCCTAGGGGTCTTTTCTGAGACTAATAATCCAACCAAGAACCATGCATGGAGATAACCTTGACCCACTGCATAGAAGTAGCCCTGGCAGCTCAGTCTCCAAATGGGCTCCCTAGTAATGGGAGCAGAGGCTTTCTCTGACATGAACTCAGTGGCTGACTCTTTGATCACCTCCCCCCAAGGGGGGAGCGGCCTGACCTGGTCACAGAGAAAGACTATGTAAGAAAGTCCTGATGAGACCTCTTAGGCTAGGATCAGATGGAAGGGGAGAAGGTCCTCCACTATCAGCGGACTGGGGAAGGGGCATAGGAGGAGATGAGAGAGGGAGAGAAAGCAGGATTGGGAGTGGACAAAGGTGGGGCTACAGTTGGGATACAAATTGAATACATTGTAATAAATAAAAAAATTTTATTTAAAAACCATAAAAAATTTTAACTGCATAGATGAACACAGCCTATACATGTTTATCTTTACAAGCATGCATGTATGTACAGCCCATATTTCCTGTTCCTTTTTCCATAATACTTGACTGAAGTATTCTGTGATTGTTTTCCCAGGAAATAATGATTTTTATTTTTTAGGAGCAGGAGACTGTGTGCCAACATTTTGGGAGAAATATTATAAGCAAAAAAAGTTGGTAGTGACAACCATATAGTTCCGTGATACTGTCTTGAAGAATTTAGTATGACTACATCCAAGTGTTCTTTCTTCTATGTGCCCCAAGTTGAGTTTGCTGGAAATATTCATGTATTCTTTTGGCTCTGTAAGCTTGTAGACATCACTGAACTGTAGTCAATAACCTCAAACTTTTACTGTTTATATCTCAGCTAGTATTGTGTGAATTCCAATATGAAAGCAAAAACAAAAACAACAACAAGCAAAAAGAACTATGGCTCCTTGGTCTTACCACGTGCCAATACCTAGGTCTACAGTAAGGTAATGCACTACTCGCATTTCCCAGGTTATAAAACTCCACATAATGACAACAGCTCTCTGAGGAAAGCTCTTTAAATTCACCTATATCTTTGTGCTATGACCTGAGAGAATGATTTAAAATCCCACAGAACACTTTCCATATAAACACTTGGTTTACATAACATATTACCTTTTGTATTCCTTGTAAAAATGTAGTTGTCCTTGCAAATAAGTATCTGCCATTAATATCTGTTCTCAGGACGCTACTCTCAAAGAAAGATTGAAATATTGTAGCTTTACAGTGTGTTACACAGGGAATGGATTTCTTACTGTTTAACACAACCTCCAAATATTTTTTTTCTCTTTTCATTTGTTTTAAAGTGGATGTCATGTAGCCCATGAATTTGAACCAGTATGTAACTAAGGATGACCATGAATTTCCTGATGAAAGAATTAAACTTATAGATGTCTGTTACCATGCCTAGCTTTATACAGTGCTGGTCACTCCCCCAGAACTTCATGCTAGGTAAGGATTCTACTTAGTAAACCACACCCGTACCCCTCAAAGGGTTCATGTTTGTAGTACACGTTAATCATTACAAAAATTCCAGTTAGCTAGCCACATACTTTCTAACAGTATGAATCTGCTACTGGAAGATGACAAAATTTTCTCAAAAAACTTTGTTTTCTACATCATTGTAATTTTTCATTTTATGGTGTTTTTAATCCACTCTTCTATAAGAACTTTATAGGAAATGTGATTTATAATTTTCTGTACTAGACAGCTAAGACTTATGTGTGTCCATAGCAATTTTGAACAAGTGAGAAAAAAATACCACCATTTCAGAAATGATAATATCCATTTCTTTGTTGTAAGGCCTGTTAGGATTTAACATAACACACTGTCTGAAACAAGGATCTATCTTATATTCTTAAATATGGTGTTTCCTAGAGTCAAAAATTAGCACTAAACAATTTTTATCTCCTCTTGTCTTAAATTTTCTTACTTTTGTAACAACCCCAAGAAGTGTGTGCCAGACGTTTATATTTCACATTTATTCTGTCTCTCTGACTCTGTCTCTCTCTCTTTCTCTGTGTGTCTCTCTCTTTGCCTCTCGCTCTTCCTTTCCACCCACCTCTGTGCTTGTGTGTGTATGCACATCCCATAACCTTAGTCAAAAGATAATTTACTAATATTGGTTCTCTCCTTCCATCTTGTAAGTTCCTGTTATAAAATTCAGAATGTCACTTTAATAGCAAGAACCTTTAACTACAGAGTCATCTCACGGTCTCCTAGAGAGGAAGTCAGAAGGTACAGGACCTCCCATGATAAATCCTAAGAAACAGAAAGCTTCCCCGAGATTCAGTTATGGCCCTAAAGGCAGCCAATAAAATCCTATGTACTAGCCAATAGATGAGAGTAAGATAGAACTCGTACAAGTAGTCCTCAGAATTAAGACAGCACATTGAGTGACTTGGCAACACTCTAAAACCTTAGATAAATACGAAGTTATGCTAATTCAACAACTGCAGCAAAGAAGGAAGGCGTGTTTAAAAACTAAAAGAATGGACATGTCACAGTGAGCTTGACAATGTGCTCGCTCATGAGGTTAGCGTGATTCTTCAGTCTTGCAGTGACTTACCTGACCGCTGAAGAAGTAAAGGTGGAAAAGGAGAAGATTCTGTAACAGAGTTTAAATTGGAAAGAGTTTACTTCCAACGGTAAAGTTTTCATTTCTTCTTTTTCTAAAGATATAAGGTAAGTTAATTCTATAATAAAATTGTTTTAAGCTGTTTGTCTATAAAATTTGCAGGTTCTAGAAAATGAAGTCAGCATGCTCATTGCACATTGGAGGGGCTGTGATACTTTTTTTTTTAAACCAATACTGTGTGTTTCAACATAACTGTAAGATTGACAATGAGGGTGATTCTATGTGCTTGCAAAATCACTAGTAACATTTCACTTTTGTTCTTTAGTGCCCTAATCATTGTTACCATATAACAACTAAAGAATTCATAGAATATTTCTTAGCTATAACAAATGTAAATAAGTCTTAGAATTACATCCAGTAGTTTGCATTTACTCAATGAATTGCATGTATTATTTCAAAGCAGCAAATTGAATAAAATGTCTAAAAACAGAATCCCTTCTACTGTAGGGAACATCATCACTCCTTAGATGCATTTGATTAAAGTGGTTTTTCATCTGAAAAATATTTCTGAACTAACCGTACCCCATTTGGGGCCAAATACAGGAAAACAAAACAAAACAAAACAAAACAAAACAAAACAGAAAAACCCTTAGATGGCTATTCTAACACTTTCATATACTTACACATTTGAAACCATCTGACCTGTTTGAAAACATTTACCTAGAGCTGAGTTATGAGTGAACACATTCACTTTCTGCTCGGTACAAAATGTGCCCTCAAAATGACAGTGCTGCTGACAATGTCCTAAATGTCTCCGGCATGACTCTGACCAGGTAATCAGAAGGCATGATAGAGGATGAACAAAACCTAAACTCAGCTTTCCTCAGAAGCCTTGTGAAGCAGGGTTTCTGTTTGTCAGGAAAAGCCATTACTTCCCTTATCTGACCCCCAGAGCCAACTCCTGGCAAGAGCATGTAGTTCACTCAGACAAGCCAGCCAGGGATCAAAGGCCCTCACTAGTTCTCAGCCTGTTGTGGCCCAGACTGCGCATCAACTTTCAGGCAGGTCCAGGGAATTCCACCTCCACCCTATCCCCAGAGATAGCCCCATCAGTTTGAACTCCCCATTAACACTTTCTTTTTTTTTTATTGAATTTTATTTTTTTCTTATCAGTTACATTTTATTAACTCTGTATCCCAGCCGTGTCCCGATCCCTCATGCCCTCCCAGTCCCTCCCTCCCTCCCTCATCTCCACCGTGCCCCTTTCCAAGTCCACTGATAGGGGGGACCTCCTCCCCATTCATCTGATCCTGTTTTATCAGGTAT
Organism: Meriones unguiculatus; assembly: GCF_030254825.1. Classification (NCBI taxonomy): domain Eukaryota; kingdom Metazoa; phylum Chordata; class Mammalia; order Rodentia; family Muridae; genus Meriones; species Meriones unguiculatus. The sequence continues at coordinate 87,381,498 of NC_083356.1, forward strand.
CTTCAGGACTGGCTGCAAAGTCCTCCTCTGTGGCCTAACAGGACTACTCCTCCCTTGGGGGTGGGGAGGCCAAAGAGCCAGTCATTGACTCCTGTTAGAAATACTCCTTGGAAGGAGGGGCAAGATGGCGGCGCCAGGAGGACTCTCATTCTGAGCAGCAGCACAGCAGGATCAGCACAGTGAACAGCAATCAGAACTCTCGGCCATAAAACACAGTCATTGTGTTTCCCAGGTGAGAGGATGCCCCACTGTGGGGGATTCAATCAGCTTTTAACTCACCCGGCTAAACCGCGGAAGAGATCCCGGTTCCGCCTGAAGCTTGGCTGCCGGCCGCCAGCCCCAGCCCCAGCCCAGAGCCACAAGCCAGTGTCTCTGGTCACGGTCCCAGACTGAACCTTGGGCACCACACTATCAGAGACTGGAATTTTCAGTCGAGAGATAACCCCAGGGTACAGGAAACGATTGGGACCGGCCTTAGGTCACCCAGACATCCCCTGGAAAAGACTCGGGCGGGTTCCACGGGCACCCCAGGAGCCAGGCCGGAGCCAGAGCCGGGGACCCAGGTTCCGGCACAGAGCCCTGCCTGCCTGCGCGCCTGATTCGCCGCCAGAGATAGAAACGGCGGGTCTGATCTCAGAGCACTCAGCTCACCCCCAACCTGAAAAGGTCCCCGGAAAATTACCCAGCTTAGGGAGCCACTCAGACTCCCAAAAGCCGCAAAGGCAGACACAGCAGTTTCTGCGCACCAGACAGCTGGCAGAGACTGAGCCGCCATCACACAGCTGTGCTCCAGGCACAGGCAAATTTCTGTGGCCAGCCAGCTGGCGGACACTGAGCAGTGTGCACCAGGGCAAAAAAAAGACACTAGGAGTCCGTGTCTCCAGAGAATCCACGGGGAAGGAAGGAAACTGTACTGATCTAAATCACCCAATCCTTCCCTAGAAAAAGTCTAGCAGTCTAGTGGGGCTGAGGCGCCAGCACTCAGCTGTGCTCCAGACACAAGCACAAACAGTTGAGGCGCGCCTGATGTCCAACTGGGTCACAGCAGCTGATCATTAAATTTGCAACAAGAAACCCAGAAACAGGGCAGCTGCCCTCAGGACTTCCCTGGGTGAGAGGAGAACCCTCTCGACTAACAAAGACCACAGTTACCACTCAGGTCTATATCCCTGAGGTGAGCAACTCCTGAAAAAACACCAGCCATCCAGGGACTATACCCAAAAAGCTGAGAAGACATCCTTCAGGAAAATCCAGCTTTCTGCAAAGGGGATTCTCTCCACCACAGGATCCCCAGGAACCACCAGAAAATAACCCCAAACTCCTAAGATAACACAATGGGTAGAGGCCAGCGTAAAAGCTCAAGCAACAAAAGACAGAGCAATATGGCATCTCCAGAACCCAGTTACCCAGGGGCAAGTAGCCCTGGACACCCCACCATAACTGAAATCCAAGAAGATGACCTAACAAGTATGTTCATGAAGATGATAACAGAGGAAACAAATAAGATACGTAAAGACATAGAGGAAGATAAACTCAAACAGAATATTGCCATCCGTAAAGAAATAGAGGAAGCTGCAGCCAAACAGTTTATGGCCTTTAGAAAGGAAATGCTTAAAACACTGAATGAAATGATAGAAACAGAGTTGAAGGAACTAAAAGAAAAACAGGAAAGTACAATCAGACAGGTGAAGGAAGTAAACAAAACAACTCAAGACCTGAAGATAGAATTGGAAAAATTAAAGAAAACACAAATGGAAGAAATAATGGAAAGGAAGAATCTAGGGAAGAAAACAGGAACTACAGAGGTAAGCATAACCAACAGACTACAAGAGATGGAAGAAAGAATCTCAGGTGTAGAAGATACAATGGAAGAAATCGATGTATCTGTCCAAGAAAATGTTAAATCCGAAAAATTCCTGACACAGACCGTCCAAGAAATGCAAGACAATATGAAAAGACAAAACCTAAGAATAATAGGTATAGAGGAAAAAGAAGACTCCCTTCTCCAAGGCCCAGAAAATATTTTCAACAAAATCATTGAAGAAAATTTCCCCAAGCTAAAGGAGAGGCCAATTAGAATACATGAGGCCTACAGAACACCCAACAAATTTGACCAGAAAAGAAAATCCTCCCGCCACATAATAATCAAAACAGTAAGTATACAGAACAAAGAAAAAATACTAAAAGCTGCAAGGGAAAAAGGCCAAGTAACATATAATGGCAAACCCATTAGAATCACACCTGACTTTTCAACAGAGACTATGAAAGCCAGAAGGGCCTGGACGGATATCATGCAGACCCTAAGAGAACACAGATGTCAGCCCAGGCTACTATACCCAGCAAAACTCTCAGTCCTCATAGATGGAGAAAACAAGATATTCAATGACAAAAACAAATTTCAACAATACCTACAAACAAATCCAGCATTACAGAAGACACTGGAAGGGAAAATACAACCCAAGAAAGCTAGCTACATTCAAGAAAACACAGGAAATAAATAACCTCACTTCAGTAAAACAAAAAGCAACCAAGCACACAACCTGATGACCACAGCCAACATCAAAATCAAGAGATCTAACAGCCACTGGTCATTAATCTCTCTCAACATCAATGGACTCAACTCTCCAATAAAAAGACACAGATTAACAGAATGGATACGTAAACTAAACCCAGCAATCTGTTGCATACAAGAAACACACCTAAGACACAAAGATAGACATTACCTGAGGGTAAAGGGTTGGAAGACGACTTTCCAAGCAAACGGACCCAAGAAGCAAGCAGGAGTAGCCATTCTAATATCTGATAAAATAGACTTTCAACCAAAATTAATCAAAAGAGGTGGAGAAGGACACTTCATACTCATCAAGGGAAAATTCCACCAGGAAGACATCACAATCCTGAACATATATGCCCCAAATACAAGGGCACCCACATTTGTGAAAGAAAAATTGATAAAATTTAAAGCACATATAGATCGACACACATTAATAGTGGGAGACTTCAACACCCCACTCTCAACAAAGGACAGGTCAACCAAACAGAAATTAAACAAAGAAACAATGTCTCTGACAGAGGTCATGAATCAAATGGACCTAACAGACATTTACAGAACTTTACACCCAAACACAAAAGAATTTACCTTCTTCTCAGCACCTCATGGAACCTTCTCCAAAATAGAACACATAGTGGGTCACAAAGCGAGCCTCAACAGATACAAGAAGATTGAAATAATCCCATGTATCTTGTCTGATCACCATGGAATAAAGCTGGACCTCAACAATAACAGAAATAACAAAAAGCCTACACACACATGGAAACTGAACAACTTGTTACTAAATGACAGCTGGGTCAGGGAAGAAATAAAGAAAGAAATTAAAGTCTTTCTAGAAATCAATGAAAATGAAGACACAACATACCCGAACTTGTGGGACACAATGAAAGCAGTGCTAAGAGGAAAGTTCATAGCACTAAGTGCCTTCAAGAAGAAATTCGAGACAGCTCATTCAAGCACCCTAATGGCTCACTTAAAAACCCTAGAAAAAGAAGAAGCAGACACACCAAGAAGGAGTAGACGGCTGGAAATAATCAAACTCAGGGCTGAAATCAATCAATTGGAAACAAATAAAACAATTCAAAGAATCAATGAAACCAAGAGCTGGTTCTTTGAGAAAATCAACAAGATCGACAAACCCTTAGCCAGGCTAACTAAAAGGCAGAGAGACACCACCCAATTCAACAAAATCAGAAATGAAAAGGGGGATATAACTACAGACACTGAAGAAATCCAAACAATCATTAGGACTTACTTCAAAAGTCTATATGCCACAAAATTTGAAAATCTAAATGAAATGGACAATTTTCTTGATCGATTTGACTTACCAAAGCTGAACCAGGACCAGGTAAATCAACTAAATAGACCTATATCCCCCAAAGAAATAGAAGCGGTCATCAAAAGTCTCCCATCCAAAAAAAGCCCAGGACCAGATGGCTTCAGCGCAGAATTCTACCAGACCTTCAAAGAAGAGCTAACACCAATTCTCTTCAAACTATTCCACAAAATAGAAACAGAAGGAATATTACCAAATTCATTCTATGAAGCCACAGTCACCTTGGTACCTAAACCTCACAAAGACTCAACAAAGAAAGAGAATTTCTGGCCAATCTCCCTTATGAACATTGATGCAAAAATACTTAATAAAATACTTGCAAACCGAATCCAAGAACACATCAAAGATATTATCCACTATGACCAAGCAGGCTTCATCCCAGGTATGCAGGGGTGGTTCAATATATGGAAATCCATCAATGTGATCCACCATATTAACAAACTGAAAGAAAAAAACCACATGATAATCTCCCTAGATGCTGAAAAAGCCTTTGACAAAATCCAACATCCATTCATGTTCAAAGTATTGGAGAGATCAGGGATACAAGGCACATATCTAAACATAGTAAAGGCGATATACAGCAAGCCTATAGCCAACATCAAACTGAATGGAGAGAAACTTAAAGCAATCCCACTGAAATCAGGGACAAGACAAGGCTGCCCACTCTCTCCATATCTCTTCAACATAGTATTGGAAGTCCTTGCTAGAGCAATAAGACAGTTGAAGGAGATCAAGGGGATACAAATTGGAAAGGAAGAAGTCAAATTATCACTATTTGCAGATGATATGATAGTATACGTGAGTGACTCCAAAAACTCTACCAGGGAACTCCTACAGCTGATAAACACCTTCAGCAAAGTGGCAGGATACAAAATTAACTCAAAAAAATCAGTAGCCCTCCTGTATACAAAAGACAAAAGGGCTGAGAAAGAAATTAAGGAAACAACACTCTTCACAATAGCCACAAATGACATAAGGTACCTCGGAGTAACCCTAACCAAGAAAGTCAAAGACTTGTATGAAAAAAATTTCAAATCTCTGAAGAAAGAATTAGAAGAAGATATGAGAAGATGGAAAGATCTCCCATGCTCATGGCTTGGTAGGATTAACATAGTAAAAATGGCCATCTTACCAAAAGCAATCTACAGATTCAGTGCAATGCCCATCAAATTACCAACACAATTCTTTACAGACCTGGAAAGGAAAATTCTCAACTTCATATGGAATAACAAGAAACCCAGAATTGCTAAAACAAGCCTCTACAATAAAAGACCTTCTGGAGGTATCTCCATCCCTGATCTTAAGTTGTACTATAGAGCAACAGTTTTAAAAACTGCATGGTACTGGCATAGAAACAGAATGGTGGATCAATGGAACCGAACAGAGGACCCAGAAATAAACCCACACACTTATGGACACCTGATCTTTGACAAAGACGCCAAAACCATACAATGGAAAAAAGATAGCATCTTCAACAAATGGTGCTGGTCTAACTGGATGTCTACATGTAGAAAAATGAAAATAAATCCATATTTGTCACCCTGCACAAAACTGAAGTCCAAGTGGATCAAAGACCTCAACATAAAACCAGACACATTAAATCGGCTTGAAAAAAAAGTGGGAAATACCCTAGAACTCATTGGTACAGGGGGAAACTTCCTGAACAGAACACCAACAGCACAGGCTCTAAGAGCAACAACCAATAAATGGGACCTCATGAAACTGAAAAGCTTCTGTAAAGCAAAGGACACCGTCATCAAAACAAAGCGACCACCTACAGATTGGGAAAGAATCTTCACCAACCCTTTATCTGACAGAGGACTAATATCCAGTATATACAAAGAACTAAAGAAGCTGAAAAGCAGCAAACCAAGTAATCCACTTAAAAAATGGGGAACAGAGCTAAACAGAGAATTCTCTGTAGAGGAATACCGAATGGCAGAGAAGCACTTAAAGAAATGCTCAACCTCGTTAGCCATTAGGGAAATGCAAATCAAAACAACCCTGAGATTTCACCTTACACCCATGAGAATGGCCAAGATCAAAAACTCAAGTGACAACACATGCTGGAGAGGTTGTGGAGAAAGGGGAACCCTCCTCCACTGCTGGTGGGAATGTAAACTTGTACAACCACTCTGGAAATCAATCTGGCGCTTTCTCAGACAACTAGGAATAGCGCTTCCTCAAGATCCAGCCATACCACTACTGGGCATATATCCAAAAGAGGCTCAAGTACACAAAAAGGACATTTGCTCAACCATGTTTGTAGCAGCTTTATTTGTAATAGCCAGAAGCTGGAAACAACCCAGATGCCCCTCAACTGAAGAATGGATGCAGAAATTGTGGTACATCTACACAATGGAATATTACTCAGCAATGAAAAATAAGGAAATCATGAAATTTGCAGGTAAATGGTGGGATCTGGAAAGGATCATCCTGAGTGAGTTGTCTCAGAAGCAAAAAGACACACATGGTACATACTCACTCATATAGACATACAACATAGGACAAACCCACTAAAACCTGTGCATCTAAAGAAACTAAGCAAGAGAGAGGACCCTAACTAAAACGTCCAATCCCCATCCAGAAAGGCAAAGAAGATGGACATCAGAAGAAGAAGAAAACAGGAAACAACCTAGGAACCTACCACAGAGGGCCTCTGAAAGCCTCTGCCCTTCAGACTACCAAAGCAGATGCTGAGCTGGAGGGGCAACTGTTGGGCAGGTGAACGGAATTTTAGGTAAGAACTGGGAAATAGTAAGAGCTGGAGAGGACAGGAACTCCACAAGGAGAGCAACAGAACAAGAAAATTTGAACACAGGGAACTTCCCAGAGACTCATACTCCAACCAAGGACTATTCATGGAGATAACCTAGAACCCCTGCACAGATGTAGCCCAGGGCAGTTCAGAGTCCAATTGGGTTACATAGTAATGTGAAGAGGGACTGCCTCTGACATAATCTGACTGGCCTGCTCTTTGATCACCACCCCCTGAGGGGGGAGCAGCCTTACCAGGCCACAGTAGAGGACAATACAGCCACTTTTGATGTGAACTGACAGACTAAGATCAGAAAGGAGAGGAGAACCTCCCCTATTAGTGGACTTGGGGAGTGGCATGCAAGCAAAGGGAGGAGGCAGGATGGGAGGAGGGAGGGGCTTATGGGGGGATGCAGAATGAATAAAGTGTAATTGATGAAAAATTTAAGAAAAAAGAGAAAAAAATAATTTAAGAACCTTAAATGACTTTCAGAATTGGAGGAAAACATGGAGTTAGTCAATTGGCATGGAGCACGTCTCGCCCCTGGGGGCAATGGTCTCCTGAACCTACTCAGACCTCGGACACCACCACTGCTAGTTCTAGAACTGACACAGGATGTTCCAACGAGGGGTTAAGGCTTCTCATAATATTTCCTATAAGCCCACACCTGTTTGTCTATATCCCCCATTTTTATTCATTATTAGCCAGATAGAGCCAAGTAATTGTGGTAATGATACTTGCTTTTTTGCCCAATGCTAGAATGCTAGTAAAGTTAGGTATGCCCTGGTTACTCGCATGCCTCGCTGGGTGCCTGTGCCCATTGATGCCCCTCACGCTATGACTCTCTTCAGACAGAAAAGGGATCTTGGAACTACAGCCACCATTGTTACTACCATCTCATTGATTGCTGTTGGAGCTACCACCAGGGCATTAGCCATGAGTCATACTGGGCAGACTGCTCAGACCCTGAATAATCATTTAGCCAATGTAGCTCATGCCTTAGTTGTACATAAAGGAATTAATGCTCAACTAAAAGGAAGCTTGATGGTGTTCAATCAGAGGATTGACCTCTTGCAGGAGCAAATTGATACCCTATGGTAAATCGCTCAACCTGGCTGTCAATGAAAGTATGCTGGACTTTGTGTCACTAGCATACAACATGAGAATTTTTCCTGCGCTGCAAATCTGTCTAAACAATTGTCGAGCTATATTTTAGGTAATTGGACTGGAGAATTCGATACTACGATGGAGCAGCTGAGAGTGGCCATTGTCACAGTAAATTCTACCAGAGTGGACGCAGGACTAGCCACAGGATTATCAACATGGATTGCTGCAGCCATGAATCATCTGAAGGAATGGGCGGGCATGGGAGTGTTAGCAGGCCTTCTGGTGTTGGTCTCCTTGGTTTGCCTGTGGTATATATGCAAGATTAGAGTCTCACAACAGTGTGATGCAGCCATGATCATTCAGGCCTTTACAGTCATTGAAGCAGGACATTCTCCCCAAGCATGGTTGGATACCATAAAAAGCTAAAATGATACGCTCAGGATGCAAGGCTAAGCACTGCACTCAGGGTCAGCCGCTTTGGACCCAGAGAAGAGCATGTCTGATTGCATGCGGGTTGATGCCCCAGGTCCCGCCTCTGAGAAAAAGGTATCGGACGGGACTGATGCTCTTTGGGTGGATGACACCTAAATGAACATCTGTACAAAGTCCCAATTTATTTCTAATATCAGAGATCAGACCTCTACTCTTGCCTGATGCGTCTGAAACAAAAAGGGGGAACTGTAGAGAGCTGCGGAATGCTATGCCTTAAAGATGGAGCTGGTTTCCGCCTTCTACCTTCCTGATGGTGAGTGCTCTCTGTCACGAACAACTCCACATTTGGCTAAGGCCGAGGATCTGGCTTGCTTCCATGTATGTGGACCTATCTGCATTGCCCCCGTGGCACGCCTGGGTTGGCTACCCAGAGGCTATTTAAGCTGTGGGCTGGCTTTCCCCGGGGTCCGAGGATTGTTCAATGTTCCTGAATAAACTGCATTGAAGAAAAAAAAAAAAAAAAAGAAACGTTAAGAAGAAAAAAAAAAAAAAGAAATAGTCCTTGTTCCCCTCACTTTGGGAAACCAATTGGTTACTGAGCTACCACAGGCTACATCTGAGTGGAGGTTCTAGGTTATATCCAAGCATGGTCCTTGGTTGAATGTCAGTCTCAGAAAAGACCCTGTGCCCAGATATATTTGGTCCTTGTGGAGGTCCTATCCTTTCCCCATCAGACTAACTCCCCTTCTTTCTTATGATTCCCTGTACTCTGCCAAAGGTTTGGTTATGAGTCTTTGCTTTGAAAACACTACTAAGTTAGAGTCTTTCAGATGCACTCAGTAGACTCCTGTCATACGTTCAATGCACATCCCATCTGTCTTTCTAAATGAGGATTGATCATTTTACCCCATGTCTGCTCTCTTGATTATCTTTTTTAAGTGTATAGATTTCATTATGTTTATCATATCTTATAGGTCTATATTTATAAGTGAGTATATACCGTGTTTTTCTTTTTCCTTCTGGGATATTTCACTCAGAATGATCTTTTCTAGATCCCACCAATTGCCTGCAAATTTCATGATTTCCTCCTTTTTGATTGCTGAGTAGTATTCCATTGTGTAAAAATACCACAATTTCTGTACCCATTCCTCCGTTGATGGACATCTGGTTTGTTTCCAGGTTCTGGCTATTACAAATAAAGCTGCTATAAACATGGTTGAGCAAGTATCCCTTTTGTGTACTTGAGCAAACTTTGGGTATATACCTAGCAGTGGTATAACACTTTCTTTTAGTATAGGGTGTGAAGAAGGAGGGAAGATGGGACAGGGATGAGAGAAGGTTGGGGCTATGATGGGTATGTAAAATGAATAAATTTTGAAAAATAAATTTAAATAATAAAAAAAACAAAGAAAAGGGGTTTCTTTTTAGCCATGAGGGATCTAGTTCAGTGGTTTTGCTGTCTCTGTTTTACATTTTATTCATTAACCATTAATTCAAAAAGATTAAATATTTTACATCTTTTCTAAACCCCAAATTCAGTTGAGTGAAGTTGGATGTATAATACATACTGTTCTTATTGCTGTAATGTCAAAAATAACAGATAAAAGCCACTGAAAGGAACGTATAATTATTTTGTTTCACAGTTAGGAGAGCAGAGTCTTTCATGGCGGGAAAGGCTTAGTGGCAAAACAGATAAAGCAGCCCTCTAAAGTGAATTTGCACTCAACTGATAGAATGACTGGGAAGTACACTTGAGCAATAAAACATCCAAGCTCATCCTGAGTTCTCTTCTTCCTCTAGGGAGACTCTACCTCATGAATGTTTAACAACTTCACAGAACAGTTTGACACCAGTATTACCAGCTAGGGAGTAAGTGTTAAAAGAGTCTAAACAGGCCATTCAGCCCTAAAAAAAAAAAAGAAAGAAAGAAAGAAAGTGATATTGGTTGTATGATAAAGATTAAAAAAAGATTATACATACTTCATTTGGACACATTTTCTTTTTATTACCAAATTTGGGGTCACAGATTGTGTTCCAAGTCAGGGTCACTCTTAATCAGCCAACCAAAAGAGTAAAATTAAAAGTGGAAAGTAGAAAGGGGATGTTTATTCAGTGTGGCTACATTGGGAAAAGGGACAAAAAGGTAAAGCAAAGGCATCAAGTCTGTCTTTGAGTCCTGAAATGATTTCAGTTTAAATAGAGGGTCATGTTTATGCCCTTCTAAGCACTCCTGGTCAAGGTGTGATCCTTCCCACCACTGTTTGTGTTTGGTCTCATTTTGCAAGGTGATCTGATAAGTTGGTAGAACCATCTGAATTCTCTTTTCAGAAGGCAGGATCATCTGCTCGCTGGTGCCCATTCCTTTTTCCCACATCAGATTTCTATGGAAATTACCATTTTAGGGGATCCATTCTTTCATTATTTTGATAACCAGATTGAGAGACACTCCTCTCTATTCTTCCATTCTGCCATGATAGTTATACCCTGGAAACCTTTCCTAGATGTGATATGGGCTCTTATTGATGAAGAAGAACAATAGGTGAAGAATAGCCAGGTGAAGGTTCCTTCAATTAAAGACAAGATACCATGAGCTGCAAAACTTTACAAGAAAGATTACAATAAATATTTAATATTTCATAACATTTCAGGACACAACTGTAGATTAATTCTTCTTAGGAAGTATGGAGGTTTGGGGATATTGAGTAAAGTCATGTAATTGGACATCAACCAATTCATTTTTCAAATTCCTGGCAAAGAGTACCAGCCACATGCAACCCGAAAGCTGTGATCACCCAACTCTGATCACTTCATAGAACAATGTCTACTCTATTTATGTCTTATACCCTGGTCTTCAAACAAGATTTCAACCTGGAAGTCCATTTCTCTATAACAATCTCATATGGTCCCAGCTTCAATTATCAACTGTGTGGGAATGACTCCCTTGGCCAGCCAATCATTCTTCCTTTGTGTTTATTTAAAATCTCCAATTTCTTTGAAGATCCTTCCTTCCAGGAATGCCACTTTCTGCATCCTTTTGTTCTGGTCATCTACAGACCTTTTGGGTCACCTTGAGGACATTACTAATCCAGCCTGCCCTGTTTCTCATGATTATCTTAGGTGAGATCATATCCTAGCATTACATTCCTTAATGACATTCACCTCCTCTTAATCCAATCTCAAAAGCAAGCAGATCCTTTGGAATACTTGCAAAGCCAATTCACTCCAATTGTGGTCTTTAAAATTACTGAAAGGGGCCATGTATGAACCCATTCATGCCCTATAAAATACTTTCTATCTTTTACAACATTTTATGTATGGAATAAAGTACTTTCCACTTCAATCTATGTATGTTTTCTTTTCCTTATCTTGTCTTTCTCTGTGTATTTTAATGCTGCTTCTTCTTAACCCTTATTTTTATTGTCTCTCCAGGTACTGTAACATTAATTTCATATTCAAGCCTCTGTCTCCATTTAATGTCTCTCTTGATTCCAGGAAATTTATGCCAACATGTGTCTATTCATTTGGCTTGTTCTTTTTCACAAGAATGGACTTAGAAAGGGTCAGGGAGGAGATGAGTGAGGGAGGGTAGGATTGGGAGGGAATGATGGAGAGGGCGGCCACTGGGACACAAAATAAATAACCTGTGATTAATATTAAAAAAATAAAAATTATAATAAAAATAATTGTATCAATCACACTATTTCTTAGCCTCTTTTCCTTCAGTAACTTTCTGTAGATTTAAAATTGGTTTGGAGAAATATTCATCATTGCTCTGTATGCCAATATTATAAGGAAAGTGAGGCCTGAAAAATGATGACGTTGCCAGTCACTGAAATATGTACACATAATGTGTGTGTATATAATTTTGTGTGTATATTGTGTGTGCGTTTAGTTTTTGAGTAAACCTTTCCAGAGATTGTCATTATTGTCATTATTTTGAAGAAGTAGAAACTATGGGCTTTTTTTCTATGAATTCAGTAGGACTAGGTAGAGTAGTAGTATTATGCTGCCTGAACAATTTGAGATTCAAAGATGAAAGAATTGATGCCGTGCCTTCCATGGAAACACAACTTAAACGAACATCCGGTACACTTTATTTATCCTAGTGGCCATCATAAGAAAGTACAAACATTCATCTATTGGATGTTATAAAATGAAGACACTAAACCAGACGTACAATCAAGGCGAAGCTCTGATGTGCGCTTGTCCTCCTTTGTGGAAGTATGGCCATTTCACAAAAAGTGCAAATTCATGTTGGTAAGTGCCACATGTTGTTACTGCAGCGTACTGAGATCTTCTGAGTAGTTTCCTGGGTATGCTAAACAGGCTTCGGTGGACACCAGTGCACAGGGAGTGCAATCTGTTGATTCACTGTAGCTCCGTGGAGGATTTATCCCACGTGAGCAAGAGGCATGATTTCTATGCTGCCTCAGATCCTTTTTCATTCTGTTTATTTATGGCATTCAGTGTTCTCTTTTCTCCTCAGAGAGATCTGACTTTAGATTGTAAAAAGCTCAGCAGATGTTCCCCTAGGTAGAGTCTGGAAACCGGCTTGATACTCTTCAGAGAATAGTACAGAGGAAATATAACTTCAGGCACTTGACTTTAAGAAATCGGATCAACTACTGGACCCACAAAAAGGAAGTCATCGTAACACTTCAAAATTCAGCCCCAGGATTAATCTTTTGTTTCACAATTTTAAGTCGTTTCAAATGTGAATGCACCTGTGTGAAAATAAGATCTAGATTATATCAATGGAATAAAGCTGAGACACGAAAACTATACATAGGACAGTCACTGCTTTAAAATTATGTGGGGAATTAAGGGAAGCATAGGAATTGGTGCTATAACTTTATTAACTTAAGAATAGTTTTAAAGATGACAAATTCCAAAATACTGAAAACATCCTGGTTAGTCAGTAACCTTCTCAGAAAATTTACTTACGTAGATATCTTATAAACATTTTTTCTTAAACTTCCTGATGCTGTGACACCTTAATACAGTTCCTCATGTCATGGTGGCCTCCAACTATAAAATCATTTTCACTGCTACTTCATAACTGTAATTTGGGTATTGTTGTGAATCATAATGTAAACATGTGATATGCAGATGCTCTTAGTCAACACCTGTTGTTTGATCCCCACAAAGGGGTTGCAACCCACAGATTGAGAATTCCTGTTCTCAAATATCCAAAGCAGAGTAACTTTTTTAGATGATCGTCACATTATATGGTGTGAGCCTTCTTTGAAATGGTTTTGTAATGTTATCTGATTCAGGGATCAGCTTATATAGTTTTACATAACCGCTGTTGAAGGTTAGTTTTTGAATAGAATAAAAATAGAAAAAAACACAATTTTTATTCAGTTGCTGGGCTTCTAAGAGATATAAAATCATAAGTAAATATGGAGAGCTCCAATACAAATGTAAACATCTTGCAAGTTCAAAAATCGTAATAGGCATGCTTTAATGATTTTAAGTGCGTGCTAGTGAAAATGAAAGAATAAGTATGAAAAGCAAATAATGCAAGTGCCTTCAAGAATAACAGCTTCTAGTCTGCTCCAGGAGAATTTTAAGTTGGGTACATAAACCATTTTTTGGAAATTAGAGATGGGAACTGAATATGCTGTAATACATAGCTGAGAGAAGTAGGGAAAGAATGTCACATCGACCGTGGACGAACTGGCAGTTTCTTCCTCTGGTGAGTTGTAGCCCTTATGTTACCACTGAAGTGAAACCCAGGTTTTAGGAAAATGTAATATGTAGGTATGCACACCCCACATCCAATCAGGAGAAAAGGCCCACCACATGAATGTATGAGATGAATTATATTGATGCCTGTTATAAATCCCTAACATAACTCAGGAGATCAATTAAGATGTTCAAGCAGCTACAAAAAGGATGATTGAGGCAAATGGTAACATCAGGGTGACCATATGGTAAGGGGAAACTAGGACTGCCTGGATGTAAAATGAGAGCCATCGGAATTCCAGCTACAGTCTAGCTATACAGAAAAGAGAGCAGGAAGAGGCAGCCAAGGAAAATACTACATGAAGCACAGGATGTGCAGTGATAACGACAAATGCCAGTGTTTCCAAGTCAATTAACAGGTGGCAGGAACGGGGCAACATCACCAGTGCTTGCTCTTGCTCCTTCCCCAAATCCCGGTGCTTGATAGCTCACTATAGCATCTGTTATTGGTCAGAGAATTAACTGCTAAATTTTATAAGTAATGGTAGATGCTTTGGGGACAGCGTTTAATTGAGGAAAAAAACTATTCCTTAAATGAGGCCATCAAAGGTTGTATTTCCTGTGCTTTATTCAGGAACAGAGCATGTTAATTGTATCACTCTCTGTATGATCCCAGACAATTCCTCTCAATGCTGCCCAGTAGGCTGTACGGCTACAAGCCATCATCACCCCAGGAAACAATGGCCTTTGGAAAATTTAGCTCACCTAGAAATGCATTATCAGATGATAACAGCCTTGCTAGCTCATGTCACCCCAGTAAGTAAGTTTTAAAAGGCTTTCATCGTGGAGGTTTCTTCAGACTGCTGAACTCTGATAGGCAATTTAGCCTAACTTTTCACAGCAGTGCTAAATCCATATTTACTAATGATTCCATCATATGGTGAAAGGAATACACTTTGAAAATCTTCATCAATTAAGGATGTTGAGATAGAGGAGCGTAACCCAGTGGAACATTTCCTTTCTAAGGTATGTGGAACTTGCCATTCACAAATAAAACCAACAATGAAGTTGTCTGTAACTAAATAGAGATGGAAACTGGAGAGCATTCCATGACCAGGAACAGTAATCTTCAATCGTACTGACACTGGAAAGAATCATCCCCAAGATTAAACATGAGTTTTTAAGGCAATGTTTGGAACGTAGTATTTATGCAAAAGCAGGCAATTCCATTATCGTGAGCTTCAAAATTCATATGGAATTCAATCTCTCATAAATTGGTATAATGAATATTTTTCATTGCTATGACCAAAAGATTTTCTTCTGCTTTCTTTTCTGCGGACTCCAGTACATGGTTGTAGGGACAGTATGACAAAATAGCTCAGGTCTTGAGTAGATGTGTGTGTTATGAAAACCCTACATGCCATGGTGATTAAGCCAAACTCAGTAACTTTTGTCTAATGACATAATAGTTTTTCTTTTTAATTAAGTACACTGTTTGTGAAAATCCATACCTTCTAGAATTTACCATATAGATTTCAAGTACTTTCTGTACCCTAGTCCTGAAAGAAAGCAAAATAAATTAAATTTCACATTGATTTTTAAGATAGAGTAGAGAATTTGTGGAGTGAGTTATTGTTACCCAATTTTTGTGTACAATGACAGTTGCAGGAGGAGTTAGAGTAATTAGGTCCCCTTTCTCCAGCAATATGATGGCCAACTTTTGTAGCATATGGGGAGAGTGCTGGTGAGCACAGTCTTGATGAGATAAGTCTGAATATCATTGTGAGTAACAGAACACGGATTCTCAATAACACTCAAGAGAATTTATTCCTGCTGCTGTTATGCTTTTCATTGCCACAGAATTATAGATACGGCACTGCAAAGTATTCTTCATTCTTCTCCTTTGGTGGTTTTGGGAAGAAAATATGGTCATGATATCTGGATATAGAATGCTTGACATATGAGAAAGGCGGTGTTAGAAGACTCCGTTCTTATTCATGTCATGCTATTTTGATAAGAAGGTAGCAGGGACCTTCATTTGTTCTGCCTGTTCACAGGTTCTCTTAATTTTAGATGGTGGTGGGAGAAGTATCTCCTTCAGTGTTAGGTAAGTAAGCGTGTACTAAAATCATGGACAAGTTATATATCAGACATTCACATAGCCTTATAGATTAATGCCAGTGCCGTGTGTCAGAAAACGTAAAGCGAGCAGGCAGAGGACCTGCTCTGTGGGTGGAAAGCTCCTCAGCAGCTTCTGACAGACCATACTTCTATCCTCATCTACTCATTATCAAATAAGTGATAGGCCCTTTTGTAAATGATGTTTTAACTCATTAATACCAAACTCCAAATGCCTATTTTCTGCAGTAGGAAACGACCCTCTGACTTGTTTAGCAGTTAACTAACTTAGAAATCACACTAAAAATATTAATCATAACAAGGTGATACTCAGTAAAACAATCGGTATATAAGAGGTAAGCTTTTTTTTAACCTTTGAACCTACAGAAATAACACAAATTATTCAATTTTAGAAAAGCACTTTAAATAAACAAACCTTTAGAGTTATACATAAAATATTTTTCAATCGCATTTCAAAGAACTGTGTTTACTGTAACGTTAGAAATATTAAGGTGGCTAATAACATTGAAGGTGAAGTAATCAAAATTAGAAGAGAGGAACATTCATTGTGGATGGTTCTTGGCACATCACTCTGTGAGCAACATACCCATCTTATTTTTTTCCTGAAAGCATCATTTATTGTGAATTCTTAGTATCTTGTAGAAGTTCTGTCTGCTGAGAAATCTACACTATTTTTCTTTCAGCGATTCTTCTGAGTTATTTGAAAATATAAGCTCACGATAGAGTTCACACTAAGACATATATAAGCCTATAAACAGACTCCTAAGAAACCTTTTTAAGATATATGTTTATTTTATATATATTCATGTTTTGTCTGAATGAGTACATGGATATCACATCTGTGCAAGGTTATCAGATGTCCTGCAACTGAGGTTGCATACAAATGGCTATGAAAGGCCCTACAAATACAAGGAAAATAATCTGATTCCATCATAAAACAGCAAGTGCTCTAGCTACATTCAGTGTTTAAAAAGAAGGCATCAAGAGCCATGTGTGGTGGTGTACACTTTTAATGCCGGCACTCAGGGAGGCAGAGACAGGTGGATCACTACACAAAACACACACACACACAAAAAGACATCAAAATAGACGGGAGAAGAAGAAAGGTTTTAGGAAAGAGTTAGGATGAGAAAGGTTACTAGTGATTAAAAATACACACACACAAAATCAGTACTCATGTATGGATTAATGGACTTTTCAGAAAGCAAAAAATTGATAAATGATTAATTATATTTTCAATATTTTGTCTAAAATTTGAAAATATTATGTAATTAGAATTACATTCTTGAGCATAATTGTGGGTTATTTTAGATGTAGACAAATTACCAGTGGCTACAACAATGAAGATGATGACAATCACTTCCCCATCATTCATTAATTGCCCAAAGTCTTTTAATTTTGTCCAGGTACTATTTCAGGAACTACAGCTGCAATGAGTTTTTGAGAGGCCATGTCACGCCTGGGGAAGAGTGTTTTGTTGGACCGTTTCCCAGGTCATGGGAATATATATATATATATATATATATATATATATATATATATATTCTATATTTATATTAAATATAGAATATATTTATATTTTACTTAGCCCTCCTGTGCATATTTCCTGAGCCAAGAAGGAGGTGGTATGAATATATTCATTCAGGGTTTAACACTCCACACTCACTAATTTTCTGCACTTTGACCCATTGTGTACTTTGACCCTATTAGCCCAATGCAGAAGAGAAACTTCACTGACAAAGACTGAAAGTAACACCAATGTGTGGGTATAAGCATAAGCATTTAACAGTTGTATGGGTATTAATCTACTTAGAAAAAACACTATTAGGCTCTTCCTTGGTGCCCAAGACTTACTTCTTCACTCATGTGCTGTATACTTTTGTCCAAAACTAGAGTCCTCTTCTATTGAATGGACCTCATATCTAAACAGAAAGTGACTGGTTACCACATTATCAGCATGCTACCATTTCATCAATAGGCATATCTTGTTAGTCAGGTCATCAGTATATCTCTTGGGGTCCACAGCTGAATAGGGCCATTGAGGACATTTCTCCACAAAGAGTTTGCATAGCACCTTCTCAAATGAAGAAAGCTACCCAACAGTTGAAATAAAGCTTCATTTGTCAATGTCTTATAACCCAAAAGCATGGTATGTTTGGCAACAGGACCTTATGATCAAGAACTAGAGGGCAAATCATGACCTAGGGAATGGTTTCAAATCTTTTGGAAGCCTCTGGAACTTCCTTGACCAACAGTTAGTAGGTAGATATTCTCCATCCACATACTCTTTAATAACAGCAGGCTGCTGGGATGAAAGTTACCCTCCCATTCAAGGTACCTTTGTTCAAACACTTCTAAATGCACTTCAGCATTTTAACAGAATTACAAAGTAGGTTTCCATGGAGGTTTTTACATATGTACTTAGTTTAGGATAACCCTTTTACTATACTTTCTTCTCTTATTCTCTCACCATCATCCCCACATAAATGTTTCTGACACCAATATTCTATGACATGCTCTATTTTTGCATCAAATGTATTCTGTCAACACCCATTCTTTAAAGTATCTTGTTACTTATCACTTTTTGAGTTTTTTTTTATTATTTATTACACTTTATTCACTTTGTATCCGTGCTGTAGCATCCTCCCTTTTCCCCTCCCAATCCTTCCCTACCTTCCTCTTCTCCTCCTATACCCCTCCCCCAGTCCACTGGTAGGAGAGATCCTCCAGCCCTCTCATCTGATCCTAGCCTATCAGGTCTAACCATGACTGGTTGCATTTTCTTCCCCTGTGGTCTGGTAAGGCTGCTCCCCACTCAGGAGGAGGTAATCTAAGAGCCAGGCACTGAGTTCATGTCAGAGACAACCCCTGTTCCCCTTACTAGAGTAGTTCATGGCAGCTCAATCTCCAAGTGGGTCCCTAGTTACCTACCCTTCTAATGACCCCATTTTAGTTCCCTGGACCTTCTTCATAGACACTCCAATTTAAACAAACTAATCTAAGAATTCAAAGCAATTTTCAACACATGAGAGAGAAACTGTGATATTTGTCTGACTAGGCCAAGGTCATTTCATTCAATATCATTTTCAGTTCCATAATTTCATATTTTATCATAATAAAAATTCATTGTATGTATGCATCTTAATTTCATTATCCATCATTAGTTGATTTGTATACAAGCTTGTTGCATTTCTTGTCAATTGTGAACAAAGCATCAGTGATCAAGTGCAAAAATCTCTGGACAATAAAGTTTACAGATTTAAAGGAATGAGTAATCTAAATTTTGACATATGAATAAAACAAATCATTTAAAGTAATATTTCTATTGTCCCCAAATGTTTATTCAAATGTCTTTAAATTTCATGCTTTTTCTTACATATGTCATAGTCTGAAAATATAGATTATTTTTCATTTCCCAAGACTTTATAAAGTAGAGAGTTGCATTAATTTCACTACTTTTCTTGGATAGCTTTAGCCAACATGACTTTGGAATTATTCGAAGTAATATTAATAAAGACTCAAGATTAATGTCTTATTGTCTAGATGCATGACAAATATTTTATTTTGTATGAATTGTTGAAATCTTCAGATGTTTCCACTTTCAGTCATTTTCAGCTATAGGATTTTGACTTAGAACTTGGGTTTTTGTCCATGTAAGCCAGAGCTGAGAATTCCATGGCTGGATGGTTGTAGAGTCACTGGTTTTATTTTTTATAAGATATCAAATTGTTTTACAAAGGTTTTATAACAGGACATATTATTATTACAGCTGTTTCATAACCTTCCTATACTTTGTGTAGTGAAAGTATTTAATTTAGTCATCTAATATTTTCGTATTTACAACTTATGATTTAGATTTCCTCTGACTCCTCTGATGACTGCTCAAATAAAATTTCTCATTGTATATCTCTTGCATTTTGATAAATATTTTATCCAGTATCTATTGAAATGTGTGGGTCCCTTTTTGTTTCAGTTTTTCTTTTTCTTTTTTTTTCTTTTTCTTTTTTTTATTTTATTATTATTTTTTTTATCAGTTACATTTTATTAACTCTGTATCCTAGCCGTGTCCCGATCCCTCATTCCCTCCCAGTCCCTCCCTCCCTCCCTCATCTCCACCGTGCCCCTTTCCAAGTCCACTGATAGGGGGGACCTCCTCCCCATTCATCTGATCCTGTTTTATCAGGTATCTTCAGGACTGGCTGCAAAGCCCTCCTCTGTGGCCTAACAGGACTGCTCCTCCCTTCAGGGGTGGGGAGACCAAAGAGCCAGTCATTGAGTTCCTGTTAGAAATAGTCCTTGTTCCCCTCACTTTGGGAAACCAATTGGTTACAGAGCTACCACAGGCTACATCTGAGCGGAGGTTCTAGGTTATATCCATACATGGTCCTTGGTTGAATGTCAGTCTCAGAAAAGACCCTGTGCCCAGATATATTTGGTCCTTGTGGAGCTCCTATCCTTTCCCCATCAGACTAACTCCCCTTATTTCTTATGATTCCCTGTACTCTGCCAGCTATACCACTGCTAGGTATATACCCAATGTTTGTTCAAATACACAAAAGGGATACTTGCTCAACCATGTTTATAGCAGCTCTATTTGTAATAGCCAGAACCTGGAAACAACCCAGATGTCCATCAACAGAGGAATGGGTACAGAAATTGTGCTATTTTTATACAATGGAATACTACTCAGCAATCAAAAAGGAGGAAGTCATGAAATTTGCAGGCAAATGGTGGCATCTAGAAAAGATCATTCTGAGTGAAATATCCCAGAAGGAGAAAAACAAACATGGGATATACTCACTTATATAGACATATAAAATATGATGAACAATGAAATCTATACACCTAAAAAAGATAATCAATAGAGTGGACATGGGGTAAGATGATCAATCCTCGTTTAGAAAGACAGATGGGATGTGCATTGAAAGTATGACAAGAGTCTACTGAGCGCATCTGAAAGACTCTAACTAGCAGTGTTTTCAAAGCAAAAACTCATGACCAAACCTTTGGCAGTTTTTCTTTTTCAAGACAAGTTTTCTTTGTATAGCCTTGGCTATCCTGGACTTGCTTTGTCGAATAGGCTGGCCTCAAAAGCATACTCACCTGCTGAGCTTGCAGGTGTTCACCGCCACTTCTGACCTGGTCCCATTATCTTATGATACTTTTTATAATAAAAAAGAAAAAAACACTTTACACCTTCTTTTTGAAGTACAAAGTTAAGTCTTTGATTTATAAATATGTTGTTTGATTAGAACCTTCAGCTTGTCTGTTTTATCTAAGTAATAGTGTGTCTGAAAATTTGTTTAACATAAATTTTTTGAGAATTTCATAAAAAATACCATATTTGCATCTTTTAGTTACTTAATAGATTCTAAGAGGTCTATTTAGAGTTACTCTTATTTATATATGTTTAGTGCAGACTGTGTGATTAGAAAGCCAGCCAGGCACAGGAGAAAACTGATTCCTTTCGCTCACAATAGCCACTGATTGCTTTTAGCTCTTCATCAAAAATAAACTTTTTGGTGATCATTGTCTTAATTACTTTTAAATTTATTTTATATGTCACACAGACTAAACCAACTTATAGAAGAAATGAATTATTGGGGCTTACAGTTTTAATGAGAGAGTCCATGACAATCAAGGTAGAGACTATATCAGCAAGCAGATAGGCATGGTTCTGACTCAGTAGCTGAGAGACTCCATCTGGTCTACCAACAAGAAGCAGAGAGCTACCTGGGAATGGGAGGTATAGTGGTACTTTTAGGATGCACCAGCAGTTAAATAATATTAATTTTAATATTTTAAAATTTTAGCTAGACATACCTCTCAGCTGGTTCATCTAAACCATTTTAATCCATGATCTGACATGTGGCTAGTTTTAACCTCTCTCTCAGCCACTCTACGTCTGTTCCTTTCTGTGTCATGCTGGTGATTATCCCAGAATCTGAGTTCTTCCCCCAGAAACCCTCTCTCCATCTGGAAGATTTGCCTTCCCCTTCTTAAAAACAGTGAACAAGTGAGAAAGGTGAGCGTTTACAAAATATGAGACTGGTGATGGTCCATAGATCTCTACTAGTGCAGAAATAAGTAACTATTGAATATACAGGGACACACTTTCTCACAGTGTTCCCCCACAGAAATTAGCTGCATCAAACATCAAAGTGACATATGTCCTTCAACCTCTGTCTTTCTGAACCCTTCCCAAACAGTTCTACCAACTGGGAACCAACTATTCAAAAAATGTCTCCCTAAGGGTCATTCAAACCTACTCCAGTGGTGAAAGCTATACTTATCTGGGTATAAAAGGATGAGTATTTAGAATACAACTAGAAACTGAAATCATATTAGTTTAGAATAGTCATATTAGTAGTTTCTACTCAAAGGCTTATGACTTCTCCAACCATGAGTAATTGTCTAGGTTTACAGTACCAGACATGTGGTCCCTCACTTTTAAAGTCTAGTAAGACAGCTGTTGGTTACCCCCAGGATAAAAGTATATAGCACAATTAGTCCACATCTTGATGGACTGGTCTTATGATTCACATGAGTCACAGAAGGATAAGACCTCTGATTGCTTTTCACCCTTGCTAGGTTGCATAGTACCTTCAATACTATGATACTACAGCATCTAGTTTTCAACAGGAGGCTTCCAGGTCAGTTTCGACTTGGTTGCTCTAAGTCTTATGACCATATGCCATTGGTGTCTTCAACAATAGAGCCTTATCTTTAAATTCTGAGAGGCAACCAAGTGATAAAATCTTGACTAAACTGATCTTATGCATGTCTTGTGCAATAACTATATTTCACAGCTTTCCTCCTCTTTCTCTGACTCTTATATCCTTTTGACCCCTCTTCCATAATCCATATTCTTTGATATTATGAGTTTATAAAGCATTTGACACTTATATAAATATATACATATAATATAGAAAACATATATACTTGTAGTATATATGCATATATTACACAGTATATGTTATATTTTATGTATAGTGATATTGAGTGTTATATTTCACTGTCATAAAATAGAATAGTTATTTTTATCACCTCTTTTTTTTTTATCAGTTACATTTTATTAACTCTGTATCCCAGCCGTGTCCCGATCCCTCATTCCCTCCCAGTCCCTCCCTCCCTCCCTCCCTCATCTCCACCGTGCCCCTTTCCAAGTCCACTGATAGGGGGGACCTCCTCCCCATTCATCTGATCCTGATTTATCAGGTATCTTCAGGACTGGCTGCAAAGCCCTCCTCTGTGGCCTAACAGGACTGCTCCTCCCTTCGGGGGTGGGGAGACCAAAGAGCCAGTCATCGAGTTCTTGTTAGAAATAGTCCCTGTTCCCCTCACTTTGGGAAACCAATTGGTTACTGAGCTACCACAGGCTACATCTGAGTGGAGGTTCTAGGTTATATCCATACATGGTCCTTGGTTGAATGTCAGTCTCAGAAAAGACCCTGTGCCCAGATATATTTGGTCCTTGTGGAGCTCCTATCCTTTCCCCATCAGACTAACTCCCCTTCTTTCTTATGATTCCCTGTACTCTGCCAAAGGTTTGGTCATGAGTCTTTGCTTTGAAAACACTGCTAGTTAGAGTCTTTCAGATGCGCTCAGTAGACTCCTGTCATACGTTCAATGCACATCCCATCTGTCTTTCTAAATGAGGATTGATCATCTTACCCCATGTCCGCTCAATTGATTATCTTTTTTAGGTGTATAGATTTCATTATGTTTATCATATCTTATAGGTCTATATAAGTGAGTATATCCCATGTTTGTCTTTCTCCTTCTGGGATATTTCACTCAGAATGATCTTTTCTAGATCCCACCATTTGCCTGCAAATTTCATGATTTCCTCCTTTTTGATTGCTGAGTAGTATTCCATTGTATAAAAATACCACAATTTCTGTACCCATTCCACCGTTGATGGACATCTGGATTGTTTCCAGGTTCTGGCTATTACAAATAGAGCTGCTATAAACATGGTTGAGCAAGTGTCCATCCTTTATCACCTCTTATAAAGAAAAAAATAGCAACTTCAAAATATCTTCCCTTACCAAACTAATATTTCTAGATGACTACTGCATTTCAGTTTAATTTTCTGTTTTATTAAAACATGAACAATTCCTTGAAAAAAAATAGAGAAATGAGGAGCCTACCACAGAGGGCCTCTGAAAGACTCTGCATAGCAGTGTATCAAAGCAGATACTAAGACTCATAATCAAACCTTCGGCAGAGTGCAGGGTATCATATGAAAGAAGGGGGAGTTAATATGACCTGGAGAGGACAGGAGCTCCACAAGGACCAAATATATCTGGGCACAGGGGTCTTTTATGAGACTGTTTCTCCAACCAAGGACCATGTATGGATATAACCTAGAACCTCTGCTAGGATGTAGCCCATGATAGCTCAGTATCCAAGTGGGCACCCTAGTAAGGGGAACAGGGACTATTTCTGACATAAACTCAATGGCTGGCTCTTTGACCTCCCCACCCCTCACCAACGAAGGAGGAGCAACTCTGCTAGGCCACAGAGGAGGACATTGCAGCCAGTCCTGAAGATACCTGATAAACCAGGGTCAGATGAAAGGGGAGGAGGTCTTCCCCTATCAGTGGACTTGGAAAGGGGCAGGGTGTAGATGAGGGAGGGAGGGTGGGATTGGGAGGTAATGAGGGAGCTGGATACAGCTGGAATACAAAGTTAATAAACTGTAACTAATATTAAAAAATAAATTTAAAAATTAAAAAAAGAAAAAATAGAGGAATGAATACCTCAAAATATGGAGTTTTCATGTTAAGTTTGCAAGGAGTTTATGATATGTTTCAGT
The DNA here is from genome assembly GCF_030254825.1 of Meriones unguiculatus. Lineage (NCBI taxonomy): Eukaryota > Metazoa > Chordata > Mammalia > Rodentia > Muridae > Meriones > Meriones unguiculatus. The sequence continues at coordinate 87,406,330 of NC_083356.1, forward strand.
AGTTTTGTATTCTTGAAAGAGTCGTACTACTCTAAATGTGTGTGAATCTAATTTTTTCTCTTCTAAATATGCTTAAACTAGAGACACATGGATGAAAATTCATTCCTGAATGCCTACATCCATAGACTCACTCAACAGAAAGCACTAAAATTGCTGAAAGCATACCTGAGGAAAACAGACACTCTCTGATGTCTATTAGAAGGAACAAAAATGTTAAATTTCCTCAAATAAATAGTCAAGATTTATTTCAAAAAAATGTGTATGCCTTACATATATGAACGTATCTGGGATGCTCAAGGCCATCAAACACTCAACTTCCTGTTTGAAGGTTAATTTTAATAAGGCCTGTGGGTACTTGGCCTCATGTCAATTTGCATGGCTGAATAAATCTTCCTATACAAATCTCCTGATAAACATTTCAGGGTTTCCCAGCCTGTATAGTCACAATAATTAACCTAAAGTTTCTGTTGTCACATAATTCTATATTATCTAAGGGGACAGGGAAACATCTGGACCCTATCATCTATAAAATAAATTTTTATTTGATGAGATTTCTATTGTTTTCCTTAGACCGTTTCTCCTTCAGATTAAGCAACATCAGTTTCTTTATGCATGGTTCCTATTTTCCACAACTTTTCTTATACTTGCTTTGTCATACCTCTGGGTCTCATTTACAGATTGCTGTCGAGGTCCTATTGCTCTGGGTTGTCTATCTCCATATAAATGTGCCAAGCCTGCACCTTAAAAGTCCACATGCCTCCAACTTGTCTATCTGTTTTCCAGGATACATTCCCATTTTCAATTTCACCTGGCGGTATCCTACCTTTCCTTTCCTCAATAGAACTGACTTGATTTCTAAAACATTAGAAGCTTAACTGCAACTTAATCTTAAAATAGTGGAATACTTTAAAAGAGAAATAAGCATTATACAACATATGCCTATGACATATGAGGGTTAAAGAGTATTTAATTTTTGGTGAATAAATATTTTGTTGGTATAAAGAAACATTAAGTTTAACAGTTCTTCATATGAGATCTACTGGTACAAAAGGAATAAAGAATAAGTTGCTTCAAAATAAACATTAAGTAGATGCAGCTTTAGAACAACTATATTCAGTAAATAAAAAAAATCTGTATGGATAGTCATTCTACTTCAGTTGTACTAAAATATACAAAAGTTGCAGAGAATTGAGGTTATTATCTCAAAAATGAAGGCCAAAGAATACATTTTGCCTGAAACATATAAATAATTGTGGCAAAGATTTTATAAAAACATCTGGCTCAGAAATCTATTTCACTTTAATTTGAAAGCACAGCCTGAAGTGAGACTCAGTGTCAACAGGGTTAATACTTCCAAGAAATTCCAATATTAATATTTTCATCATTACAGTTCCCAGGATGCCATAACCAGAAAAAAATGTTGCAACAATTTAAGAATCTTTAGACATAAAAATAAAAACCTAAAAGTCTGGTGTTGCCATTTTAAATGACTTCCTCTGAGAAGCAGGGAAAATAAGAAAAAATATCCTACATCTGAATTGGGTTGCAATGTCAGCACAGACTTTTAACTCTAAGTTGGTAATTTTAATTGTACAGTTATAATTTTGTTACTTTATTTTGCCTGTGCTTTTCTCCCACAATTATATTCTCTATTTTCACAAAAATATAGATGCAATATGATGAACTATTTAAGAAAAAAGGCTGCTCCAAGTCACAGTGATGTGAAGGATCATCTTACAACTACACAAGTTTTTTGTTTCTTCCTATCAGAGTGGGAATTGCCAGAAATAAATTTAAAGGTTTTCAATTTATTAATTTATCACAACAATTATTTTAGTTTATTAATTATTTGACTGCAATATTATTTATATTACTTAGATTCAAAATTCAAAGCACATATTTATAAAAGATTCATAGAATTTTATTGAGTATAATAAATCAGTGAGTTTCTTGAGAGCAGGATCTATACATGCTTCACTTCTGTATTTCTCAAATCTGTCAGCATATCAGGGACACTTATGAAAAGTACTGGGATATTATAGATGTGATCATAAAGGAAAGAAGTAGCAATTTCTAGATTTTCCATTATAAGATGTGATGAACATCTTCATTTGGAGTTAAGTCTAAAAGTTGGACATAAGAATGATCGCCAATATTCATGTGAAGTCCCTTATATAACAGCTTATTTTCTTTTTACAGCATGGTGCCTACTTATTTTTTCCAGCCTAATTGAAACATAGCCTGATGGCTGCAGCTTTCACTGTTTTCATATGTAATGATCGATTTCTAATGTAGCACAACTATAACAAAAGTTTAATGAGAATGTCAACAGGGACCCTGAAATGTCTCACTGCGCTGAGAACTAATCTCGGTGACAGGACAGTCTCTTTCAACTCCTCTATTTTCCTTTCTCACTTGATCTCCTTTCTTTGCTGATGAATTTTAGAACTTTAAAACACAATTAAAACAATCAGACTCAACATATCACTTATTGCAACCTGCTTGCCTTCTCAAGCAGACTGTAACTAGATTTTAGAAAACTAGACAAAGCAATACATTTTAAAGTTCTGTATCAGTTTCATTTGGGATGGAACAATTTTAAGAAAGACAAAAGAAAGGTGATCCCAAGCTGTAAAGAACTGTGAAGGTTAAGTCTACTACTTGCTTTAATCTCTAAGTGAATTAGGCTCTAAAAGACAACACCCTCAGGACCTTCCAACATAATGCTGCCTTGTACTTTTAAAACCATAGAACATTCCCCTGGCCTCTGCCCAAAGTTTGGCAATGAGTCTCGGCATCTGCTTGAATAAGTTGATGGGTAGAGTTTTTCAGAGGCCCCTTGTGGAAAGCTCCTGTCCTGCTCCATGTCTTCTCCTGCTTCTGATGTCTATCCTGTCTGCCCTTCTGAATGAGGATTAAGTCTCTTCCCTACGGTGGTCCTTCTTGTTTAGCTTCATTAGCACTATAGATTGTAGTATATTTAGCCTATATTATATGTCTAATATCCACTTATAAGTGAGTATATACCCTGTGTGTCTTTCTGCTTCTGAGTTACCTCACTCAGGATCATCTTTACTAGTTTCATTCATTTGCCTACAAGTTTCATGATTTCCTTGTTTTAATTACTGAGTAATATTCCATTGTGGAAGAAAGAGGAATAGAAAGGCCTGGAGAGGACAGTAGCTCCATAAGGAGACCAACAAAGCCAAAGAATATGGGCTCAGGGGGGTCCTGAAGACACCGATAAATCAATCAAAGACTATGCACGGAGAGGACCTAGACTCCCTGCTCAGATGTACCCAAAGGAGATCAGTCTCCATGTGGTTCCCTAGTAATGGGAACAGAGGTTGTCTCTGATATGGATTCAGTGGCCAGCTCTTTGATCACCTCCCCTTGGTGAAGTGGCCTAACTAGGCCACAGAGAAAGAGGATCCAGGGAATCCTGATGAGACCTGATAGGCTAGGGTCAGAGAATAGGGGAGGAGGTCCTCTCCTATCAGTGGACTAGGGCAGGGACATAAGTGGGGGACATAGAGAGGGAGAGTGGGACCAGAAGGAGATGATGGAGTGGGCTACAGCTGGGATACAAAATGAATAAATTGTAATAAATAACAATAATAAAGAGAAAACATAAAAAGCCATGGAAAGTGCTAACATTATTCAATGACTGTCATGCTGTATTTTAAAAATGGACTCAAAGTTTCAAACCAGCTCTCATTGGAAACGCTATAGTATAAAAAGCCTAAAAAATGTTTTTGTTGTTGCCACAAAGATACCACTATACACAGCACTAGAGGGAAAAAAAATGACACAAAAATTGAACTCGAACTGGTACACATATACCCAACCTAATGAAGCTGTAGGATGGAAAAGGCAGTGGGATAATGCTAAAATTTACAGAAGACGTGCCAGAACAACAACCAAAAAGGCATCAGAGATGGATGAAGGAAGGGAACTGGGTGGGAGAAGGGGTGGGAAGTGGAAACGAGGCTAGGGATCAGGTGTGGGGAGAGGGGAACTGTGAGAGACAGTTGGTGTGGGGGGTCATCTCTGGGACTCACCAGAGACCTGAGACAGGTGAAGTTCCTGAGAGGCCATGGGGATGACACTAGCTAAGAATCCTAGCAGCAGGAGATATGGAACTTGAAGTGGTCACCTCCTGTAGCCAGTCGAGATTTCCAGTGTAGGGAGGCAGATACTAGCCCACCAACAAAACTTTCCACCCCCAATTTTTTCTGCCTACAAGATGTGCATGGATAAAGATGGAGCCAAGATTAAAGGAATGGCCAACTAATGACTGGCTTGAGACCCATCTCATGGGAGAGAGTCAATCCCTGACATATTAATGTTACTCTGCTAGTTTTTATAGATAAGAGCCTAGCATAACTGTCCTCTGAGAGGCTTCACCCAGCAACTGATGGAAACAGATGCAGAGACCCACAGCCAAACATTAGACAGAGCTGGAAAAGTCCTGTGAAGAGATGGGAAAAGGATTGAGGGAGCCTGAGGGGTCAAGGACATCACAGAAAGACCTACAGAGTCAATTAACCTGGGTGCTTGAGGGCTCACAGAGACTGAACCACCAACCAAAAAGGGCTGGACGTGGCCCTCTACACATATGTAGCAGATGTAGAGCTTGCTCTTCATGTGGCTTCCCTAACAATTGGTGCAGGGCCTGTCTCTGACTCTATTACTTGCCATTGGATCCCTTTCCCCTAGCTGGGCTGCATTTTCTGGACTGTGCTTAGTCTTACTGAAACTTAAAGTGCTGGGGTAGCTTAGTACCCATGGCAGAACTCCAGAAAGAGAAAAGGGAATGGAGAAGGGTGTGAGGGTAGAACTGGGAGGAGATGAAGGAGGGGGGTCTGCAATTTGGATGTAGATGAATAAATAAATTAATTAATGAAAAGGAGAATTGGAAAAAGAAAAATAGAAAACAATGTGTCAACAAAGGAAATTAGTCTAAAGTTTTTATAGCTTTTTCTGCTGCCACTTTAACTTAACAATCTGTTTACGACCTATTTTAACAAAAGGAAAAGTGAAGACTGTGATGAAAGGCACAGAGTGTAATGACATTTCTTAAAAGCCTAGTTTTCTATGTCACTTGTTTGGGACATATTAACTTGGTGAACACTCACTCTTGTCTTTACTAGGGTCATAGCTATATCATAGCTAAACTCCTAATTTACCTGACTATTTCCTGTTTATTTTTGAAGATAATATGTATTAGTCCAATCTGCCTACAAGATATGCAAGGTATTCATCTCTAACCAAGAACATGTTTGCACGTATGTTTGCTGGAGATTTAATACCCCTCTCAGGAGCATGAGCCAATTGAAAATACAGAAATAATTCAGATCTTCCTGTTGATTTAAAACTATGAAATATACAGTCCAGAAAACAATCTGGAGAAGCATAGAAGACACCCTAGAAGTTAGCAAGAGTCTAGAGACCCAGCTTCCACAATGATGGTGATGAATTTTTCAACAATTAGAATTAACAGAGTAAATCATCCTCTTCTAGAACTTCCAGAAAGGAATAGAATTTTTGGTATATGTGAGTCCACGAGTCTAGAAACAAAGGATGCCACATAGACCAATTGCTTGCTGCTAAAGAATAGGTCTTGCAAGGCTGTGTTCAGCTTCAAGAAAAATTTCTTCCATGAGAATATGTGTTTTGGAGGGATGCGGGTAATGATCATTCAGAGCAATAACTCTACCAAATGTTACCATCAATTTAGCTGAGAAGTTAAACCACCCTAAAAGTTTTCTCTAAAAGTTTTTAGAGAAATTTTGTTCTTACTGCATTGCTTTCAAGAAAGGAAAGTTTGTAAATGAAGACTTACCATTAATGAAGAAAACTGCACCTGCCACTGAGTTCATGTCAGAAACAGCCCCTGTACTCCTTACTGGGGGACTGGGGGATACAGCCTTTCCAAGCCGCAGGGGAGGATGATGCAGCCAGCCTTAATGAGACCTTATAAGCTAGGGACAGATAGAAGAGGAGGAGGTTCTCCCCTATCAGGGGACTAGGGAAAGGGCATAGGGGGAGAAGAGGGAGGGTGGGTGGGACTGAGAGGAGGGGGCTGCAGCAGGGATACAAAGTGAATAAATTGTAGTAAATAAATATATAAATGAAATTAAATATAAAAAAGAAAACTGCTCCTGTAGAATCATCCACATATATGTGTGTACATATATATATATATATGTATGCATCATATGCACATTAATATACATGATATACATATATATGCATGTACAAATTAGAATTTATGTCGAGTGTCTGTATAACGTAGTGGCAATGTCCCTGCCCTAGACACCATTGACTATAAATGGGTTACCTCTTTTGAAGTTTTGGGCAGTGGAGTCCAACATTCATATCAGTGAATATCTAGCATGGGTTATTGATAAACACCTATAACCACGTATTGTAAGTAAATAGCTATAATTCAATAACTTATAAATGGGAATGCTATAAAAGTCATAAAAAAGAAGATTAAGATAAATACTATTGTCACAACTAAATTAAAATGAAAGCAAATGCCATTTCTTCTAAATAATATAAACTCCATTTCTGCATTTTTTCATTCACTTTTCAAGATTTTATTTACAATAAAGTCATATACTATTTTTGGCATGTTAGGCTTGCTAGTAGATCAAACAAATCCCCTACCCTCTTTGAGCATCCAATCTAGAAAATAAATCAGAAAAAAAAGTTTTGTTAAAGCCAACTATCCTGAAACTAAATAAAACAAGGTTGAGACTCATTTGGCATTTCGTGGCTGTACAGGGCTTTGTGACCGATGCCAGTAAATACACTTTTGACTGACAAGCAGGCTCCTGTCAGGTTATTTACTCTGTTACTCTGTGCTGTATCAAGACAGACATAGGTTACAGGCTGTAGCTTTGTCCTAGTCAACGTCCCACTTGTATTTATTCACTTTGTGCACATTTGACAGCTAGAAACTGGGCCGCATTAAACATTACACAAGTTTCTACAGTGAGTCTGGTTTCCTCGAGACATCTACAAATGAGTCTCTTCACCCAGGGTGCGTTTGGACAAGATCTACTTTTAATTATGGTCAAAATGCCTGTGTGTGTTTTTTGAATGCTACCAAAAACTTCGGACAATTATTTTCATCATGTGTGCAAACAAAAGTAACACGAAGAGACACTAAAGGTTATTTTTAGTGATAAAAGGTCATTGTTTCACGTTAGACACCTACATGCACCATACGCTGTGTTTCCTGTCCGTGGAGGTTTTTAGCTACTTGAAATCAAATTATTTTTAAAACTTATGCATAAAAATTTAAATGAGAGGAGTCTGACATCTGGCCCATTTTATGATGCACTGAAGCAGAGCTGGGAACTTGGTATTCCAGAAACCTGTCTTTGATTTTCATGAAGATGCTTGCATCATCCATTCAACCCTTGCTTCATCGGGCATCCCTTCAAATGCCACCTCCGAAGGAGTCATTTTTACAAGGAGTTTCTGGAGAGAAGAATGAGATCACATCTCGTTCCTCACTGTGGGCAAATTTCTAAGTGCCTCATATCCTGCATATTTAAAAGTACCAAATTATTAAATCAGTTATTCCATACATGGGGCGGGATTCAGACAGTCCCAGAATTAAAGCAATCATTTCAGAAATTTTGTGAGGCCGAGAGTTCTAATATCTCGGCCATGTAAATCAGGTCAACATCGTAATCATTGCATGTGCTCGGGTCTCAACTTAGGTTAAGGAGGAATTGTGTCTTCATTAAAGGTTCTTCCACTTTAAAGAAATGCCCTTTTATCTGCAATGGACTTTAGATTCATAGTTGCTTAGGTTGACAAGTAGTAAATATGCTTTTTGCTTTCATTTTCAATCAGAGTATATGTGTACCTGTTCCTCTGCTTATACTTGCGTGTTAAGGGGTGATAGGGCCTCTGGTCACATGTAGTAAAGGATGAGGTCTAATCTCACTTGTTTGCACAGTTGTTCTTCACATTAGCTTTGAGAAAGGGTCTTCAGCTGAGTGAATTTGTGACTCACTGAGTTTGCTACACCAAAGGGCTTCCAAGTCCTAAGGATCTCTGTCTCTGACTTCCTCTCACTGGGATTATAGGTGTGTATACTGCTGAACTTGCCTTCTTCAATGGACACTAGAGATTTAAACTCCAGCCACTCTGCTTATGCAGCAGTCACTTTACAGCTAGGGCCATCTCCTCAGTCCCCAGACGAAGGATTTCTCATACGATGATCTTTAGGCACGAAGAAATAGCCTGAACAAACCAATTTCTTGCTAGCAAAACTACTTTCACCCCGTATGACCTTTAACCTTACGCTCTGTCCAGATGATGATGGTAATTTTAAGGACTGAGAGTTATAAAATCTTTCTTGCAGGCTTTTCCTACTGCAATTGGTAAATCAGCTAAGGCACACTCTGACGGAAAGTACCTTCTGTGATTAAATGAATGAGTGTGGACTTGGTGCAGAATGGACAGTCCACTCTCAAAGTCATGCAGAATGCAGCAGGCAGGCTTGGCTTGGCTTTACTTTCTTCCTCATTTTGGCTTTCTGTTCACCCAGTATTTGTCCATGAGTACTCTGAGCTGACTTTCCACCTTCTAGAATTTTTTTAATGCTGTTTTTTTAAAGTAGGAACTGTCATTAATTTACAACCACTAAAAGAAGGAGAAACATTCTCTAGCAGATCTCCAGTCAGCAACTGCTCTTTGTAAGCAGATCCTCAGATAATGATGAGCAGGAAGTAATGCTTTTCAGCAGCCCTGGTTTCCAAAGCGAGTGAAACCCCACCCTGACTCCCCTTACTCTCACAACCACCACGCTGCCGTTCGGGAGCTGCTTATTTGCGTTTTGAACACCACCTGTTGAAAATAAAGATCTCATGACATTTGAAAGCTTGGTTCATCTCGATGTAGCTGTACACAGCAGTCTAACTACACAGTGCTTAGCAATGACTTTTATTAGTTACTCCACCCAATGACCACATGATGTCAGAAACTTCATCTTTTCCTGTCTCCACTGCTCTTATTCTTGTAATCTCTCTCTTTCTCAAACACACACAGACACACATATACACACAGACACCAAACATCAGCAAAAACATCTTAACCCAACCATTACATGCACTAAAAACACGTTTCACATAACACAAATAGAAGCGTTTGAAAGGATAAATATCATTGCTGTAACACACGAGAGCATCAGAGACTTGGAGGAGTACATGTTTCTCTAATTAGAGATTTGCTTTGGAGACATCCACTTACACAGGGAGTTGGGAGGCTTTTTCTCCTGGTGCTGTGGCTCACAGTCACTCTTGGAACCTTTGCCAGCCCCCATTTCTTCACTGGTTAAAAGGAGGCAGCTGGATGGCTTCCATGGTGTCCTTTGGGGATATCGTTACACAGTTTTGTTTTCTTCCAAGAGTGCATGTAAGGAAGGAGAGCGACAGAGCAGGAAGGAGTCAAAGTTTGCTGGTCCCTGAATGGGCTGTCCTTCCCGGAGCTCACACGCTTCTGAGCTGAGTCTCAGAGGGAAAGGAAAGGCTGGATGGATGCTTATTTCTAGAAATCCTGCTTCTCCTACTTCAGTCACAGAGTTTACTGAAAAGTTAACTTTTTTAAAAAAATATTTTTTTTTAAAGTTCTTCAGGATTGGTTTCTTCCTGTTATTGTTGGATATTTGCTTTCTCTGGTCATTTGGTAAATAAATAGCTCTAAAAGGGAAATAAACAATGTTTTGTTTTTGTGCTACAAGGTTTATGTGCTAAGTTGCAGCCACAGCATGTACTAACAGCTTTGTGCTTCAGTGGGTTGTGGGGACTAGGAATTCTTGACAGGGCAGGGCAGGGCAGGATGTCCTTTCTATTGCTCCTGAGTCATGGAGGACAAATGCCATTTCAGGAGTTCTGCACTGGTGATTTCATTCAAGTTGCAGAGGCTCTTAACCACTTCCCTAAATCTGAGAGGAGAAGCAGCTTCAGGCTGTGTGAACTATTCTCAAACACTCTGATTAAATGCTGAAGGGGAATCTAAAATGCACCTCTCAAGTTTATATAGTTATCAAAACCATACAAGAGCAGGAGAGCCTGAGACAGAGCAGAATCTTTGACACACGCCCTGCCTGTCTCAGGAACAGTTTACCAAGTATGTGTCCTGTGCCTGAGCTCCTTTGCCTTTGGGGCCATAACCTCTGTGTTTGAAAAGGCATGCCTTACACAGAGCATGCTCCCTTGTAGACACAAGTACAAGATTGTGTTTCGATTCCAAAGGGTTAATCCCAAAGTGAATTCTTTGCATGTGTAATTCAATACTTCATAACTGCTGAAAATTGGAGTCCACATAATTTATTTTCTTTGGTCGGGCACATTTGCCTCATGCTTGGCCGAGGCTGACTTCAGAGAGACACACCTAAAACTCTCAAGGGTCCCACGTGGCCCATGTCAGTTGTACAGAGAGATTGTGGTACTTGGATGGAGCCCAAGGATTAGGTGTTCCTGAGAAGGTTTTTTTGGCTCTACAAAGCCTCACGATGTCATGGGAATGGGCTGCACTCCCTTTCCCCCCTCAAAGGCCACATATCAACTGGGTATCTAGCCACTCAGAGACAGCCTTTACACAAAGGTATACATTAAAATAAATAGAACATGCAACCAGAAAGAACCAAAGGAGGCATGAGTTGCAAAGCGGAGACAGGAAACAATTGCCTCATTGTTGAGGCAGAGATCTTAGAAATGCAGAGTGCAGCTCCATCTACAGGACTATTTGGAAAGTTGGAGCTTTTCACTTAAAATGCAGGACAGAACTTTACATGCTGGTTTTAATCCTCCTTTCTTTGAAGGGGCTTCACCTAAGTCATAAAACTTCAATTTTTTTTTCTGAAGAGAATTTGTTTCCTTTTGATGACAGAGAAAGGCACAGGTAATGAGTGAGAGGGGCTGTCTCAATCTTTCGATGCTCAATCTATCCTTCTCATTTTCAGCCGCTTCTTTTTATTATTTCTCAGTTGGAAGGAAGGACGTGCATTAAAAAAAAATTCAAGGCTGTGTTTAAATGAACACTGTTCTTGCTTTTCCTTCATGACATTTGACTTAAGGAAAGATTAAGGCTTAGCAGCAGCTGAAAGCCAACTCTACATACATGTCTCCTTCTCCCCACTTTGTTTTTTAATGCCATGCCTGCCAGTTCAGTGGCTGCTATCTAATGCTATTTCAACAGGAGACCTAGGTTTTAGGATCAGATCCAGGCCATAGGGGAGAGTTGATGGCTAGTAGTATTAGGAATGGGATTTGGAGTCCTTTTTTTCTAGGTCACTGGTTTGAATAGAGCCCAGGTCAGTAATGACTGAGAGCTGTTGCCACCCAATGGCTACTCTTCCCCAGCTGACCTGAGGTTGCCTGCCACTCCATCTCAGGCGATTGTGGCACATACGCACTAATGGCATATAGTGACAGGTTGGCTGTTACAACTTAAACTGAAATGTGAGGCAAGCCAGTCTCTGAAGTGTGCAGAAAATTTTTCCATGCTGTTGACTGTGTCTTTAGTGATGAGAGAGGAGAGAGGAAAGATGAGAGATGAGAGACCAGAGATGAGAGAGAGGAGAGAGAGGTGGGGGGGGGTCCATTCTAATTACTCTGAGTTCCAGCTAGTCTATTCTAAATTACTCTGAACCCAAACATCTTCTCCTTAGCAATGCTAAAGTTTTAAAAAAAAAGTCCATAGAAAAACACTGAGCCACAAAGGACAATGTTGGCAGGCACTGTACTCTAAATACATATATTCTGAGATGGTTGATTTAGAAGCCTTGAATTGAAAACTATTTTCTTAGTTTCTAGTGCCAGGTAGATCTTTAAAGGTAATGCTTTCTAGATTTCAGATGTGTGCTTACTAAAGTTTAGAGGTCCGCAGGTTTCTAGAGTTTATATGAGGTTTGAAGAAATAATGATCACTTTTTTCTTTCTTTTTTCTATTTCTAAAGAGAGACTTACATTCTTCAAAAGGATGGAGAAAGAGGAGAGGCTGTGAATCTATATTGCTGTGACAGTGTGCAACCAGTTCCCTTTTGGGCTTGTTCTCAAAGTCAGTCTGTGGTGATGCAGCTGCTTTAGAAAGAGGGACAGCTCTCAGCTGCCTGCCAGTCCCTGGCCCTAGAGCTCAGCCAGTACATACTTAGTCCTGTGGGGTCCCCAGGGTACCACATTCCTTCCTCCGGGGCGTGAGAACCTTGCTCCTCAGGAAAGAACTATGTATTCATAACCAATTGAGAGACTCCAATTGTATTGAGATCCATTTACAGCAAAGTTCTATTTAAATTTCCTTTGTAGACCAGTGGGTTCTTAACAGCATTGATTTTAGCATTCAGTCAATAACAGGTGCTCACCATATTGCTGAGATATCAGATGAGAAGTTTTACCTAAAGAGTCAGTTAAAAGGCACAGCAAGAAACCCAGGGCTCTGGTCTCATTTACTGAGTGAACCAGCATCTCTTTTTTATGTCCTAAACTAGATATGCCTGTTTCTTATCTTTTTTTTTTCTTTTTTGGAGGTGTGTGTGTGTGTGTGTGTGTGTGTGTGTGTGTGTGTGTTGACTTTACTGGTAAAAACATGAGGCTTCTTTTTATTTTTTTTTTATTTTATAGGATTGTTCATAACCACAGTTGCCTATGTTTTTGCACCTAGGTTACTGGAAGATAGATGATTTCTCAACTCTGACTCTTTGAGCAGGTCATCATGCTTTAGTCCCAGTGATATTGGAGCTGAGACAGTAAGAGTGATCTCCTTGAGGGCTGTGTACTTACCCAATCCCCATTTCCACCTCATCTTCAGGGGTAACCCAATTCTTTCTGCATCGTTTACATCCTGCCCATTCTCAGCTGGACGGATGAATAACTTCAATGCTCGTCCTGACCACCATAGAATCCTAGCATCCAAGAATTAGATATAGTCATAGTTTCATCTTGTTCTCTGATTTCTGTGGTGGGAATCTTAATTCAGATTAAATCACCTTCACATGGAAATTTCTTCTCTTCCAGGAACCACACCCCCTTTTTGATCCTGTCCTGCTCTCAAATTTCACATGAGTCAGAAAAGAGCTCTATTGGTAGGTAATTTGTATCTCTGAGGTTTGGAATCGAGCGTAAAAGTAATAATCAAAAAATAAGAGCAAAGATGGGAACGCCTGCTGAACTTTGTATGTTGTCATCTCTACCAGATGGCTCCATTTCATGGTGTCAACTCTCTCTCTCATGTCCTTCACTGTTCTCTACTATTTTGGGTGTTTTTCTTATACATGGTGGCTCTGGAGGACCTATGCCCCATTCTGATCATGCTCTTTCACTAGCTTCTAGAGTCTTGAGACACTAGAGGGAATTAGTGTCTGGCTTTTTATCCTTTGGAAATAGTAGCTTGATAAGAAGCTAGAAAACTTGTACCTGAGCTTAGTGTCTTCAGGAAATAAAATTATCACTTCTGTTTGTTAAGTGAGTAGTTGAGGATCAGATTTGAAAGAGAGAAAATGAAAACTTATGTGAAGTGTCTTTAACTGCGATGTAGTTTTCCTATGGAAAACGTTAGCAAGGGACACGAGAACTGAGCATTATAACAATTACAGTGGAACAATGTTATGGAATGCTTTCAGTAACATATAAGTACCAAAAAACCCTCACAGCACTGATACCTTTATCAGGGAACAGACATGTATTAGTACATGCATTTTATGTTGATTTGGCTTTAAACCATTGAACATACTGCCAGTTCACAAATCACAAATTTCAAAGTTATTTCTGATTTACCAACATTTTAATAATTGTTAAAAAAATCCTGAATTTAGAAAAATAATTGGAGAAAATTTTTTTACTTTTTCCTCAGCCTAGAATTGTGAGTCGTTACATGACTTTCTTCCAAAGAGTTTAGCATAACTTTAAAGCACTGATTATTATATTCAAACTGCAATTTCTGGATAAATAATACTAATTATAAGGTTTACAGTTACAAGAAGAAAAGAAGGAAACTTAAGAGGAAAAAAAATCATTAAGAAATGGTACTTGCTCCTAGGGAATGTAGACTCTTCAGTCTTTAGACCTAATTTCTAAGAGCAGAACCTTGATGTTTTAAAACATGTTTATGGGGAGAATAGTCTTACTCTAAACTCTTGTAGTTACGTCAACCAACTATGGGATCCAAGACCTAACATCATAATTCTGAAACCTTTGTTTTTCTCCTGTGATTTGGATACTGATTTCAGACATTCCAGGCTGAATTGTGATCATGAAAATCACAACTGATAATTTGCATCTACTGACTTGAGATGTAGTCCATTGGTGATATACAAAGGAAGTTGATTCATTTCTTCAAACCTTTTTTGTTTTTCTGCGCTGATAAGGAGATGAGAATAATATCTACACAACATAAGCTAAAGGCCAACCTCAAATGCCAGCAAGAAGATTCTTTTTTTTTTTTTTTTTCAATGCAGTTTATTCAGGAACCTTGAACAATCATCGGACCCTGGGGAAAGCCAGCCCACAGCTTAAATAGCCTCTGGGTAGCCAACCCCAGCGTGCCACGTGGGCAATGCAGATAGGTCCACATATATGGAAGCAAGCCAGATCCTCAGTCTTAACCAAATGTGGAGTTGTTTGTGACAGAGAACACTCACCATCGGGAAGGTGGAAGGCTGAAGGCGGAAACCAGCTCCATCTTTCAGGCACGGCATTATGCAGCTCTCTACAGTTCCCCCTTTTTGTTTTGGACACATCAGGCAAGAGTAGAGGTCTGATCTCTGATATTAGAAATAAATTGGGACTTTGTACTGATGTTCATTTAGGTGTCATCCACCCAAAGAGCATCAGACCCGTCCGATACCTTTTTCTCAGAGGCGGGACCTGGGGCATCAACCCGCATGCAATCAGACATGCTCTTCTCTGGGTCCAAAGCGGCTGACCCTGAGTGCAGTGCTTAGCCTCGCATCCTGAGCATAACATTTTAGCTTTTTATGGTAGCCAACCATGCTTGGGGAGACTGTCCTGCTTCAATGGCTGTAAAGGCCTGAATGATCTAATGCTTCACATATCAAAGTGTAGGTCTTTGGCAGTGCTTTATGAAGTTAGAGTGTGTTTCAGCAGTTATGACCTGGCTTTAGGTGGCAGCCCATCTGGTTAACTACTCTCTATTATGGTGACTCCGATGCCAATTCCAGATGTGCCCTTGGAAACAAGTCTGCACGGTCCTCTCTGGAAACAGTAGTTGAGTCATAAGAAAGAAACTTTGAGTGCCAAATGGGGTTCAGTTCCAATGGTTTTTCTTCTAGGACTTCTGTGTATTAGCTTTCTGTTTCCTTCCACAGAGGTGTGGTTTTCTTTGCTACCTGAAATGCTTAGCAAATGAGACTTATGTCCTTAATTTGCAGCAGTAAAGTATGGCTAGGCCACATGGCAGGAGACAAAGGAGGAAGGGAGGGTTTGGGAGGGGATGAATAAGGGGCTACAGCTGGGATACAAAGTGAATAAACTGTAATTAATATAAAAAAGAAAAAAAGAAAAGCTGTGGAAAAAAGTCTTAAAATGTTACCTTCTATAGTCATACAATTGGAAAGAAATATAGAAAAACATTTGAGAGAGACAGAGAGAGAGAGAGAGAGAGAGAGTCTGTAAAAAGAAATTAATAATTAGGTAGGGAAAAAGTACATGGCATTTGGACAAAGGGATTACTATTTTTGTTTGTTTATCCTAACCTCTCTTTAAAAAATAAATACTGAAAGCATGTTAGTATAATTGAAATATATTATGTGAAATTTCCATGGCTGAACTTTTAAAATGGTTCTAGCAATGGTGGGCCTGATTTAACTTTTGAACCCCATAAAGCAAGAGCAAAAATCAGCAATGAGACCTGACTGCTTAGACCCTTCATGTGATCCCAGGGGCCTTTTACTCCAATATTCACCAGGGTTTCTTTTGCAAAAGTGACCATGTCAATCTCAAGTGGATGGCTGTTAAAATGTTGATATGGACATATTATGTATGAAAAATGGTTAGCTCAGCATTTGCAGAGGCTGATTTTCATGCATTAATAATCTGACCATTTAATTAAAATATAATGCCGAAGAGTCCCAATCCACAGAAGAGAATGACCTCCAGAATGTCCTGTCATTGAAGGGTAGTAAGGAAATATGAAAGAATCCTGTGAAAAGAAGGTCATTCTTGTGTCTTTGTGTCATTTATTATAATAAAAACTTACAATTGTCTGAGGCAAGGGCCCATACCTGGTCCAGTCTTTAGTTCTTCACATGATCCTTAGTTTTATCCATTTGGAGGGGGTGTCCAATTCTGGGACCACACAGCAATGGAACACAAATGTGCAAATTCTGGCAGAAGTCCTTGGTTCTTCTTTGGCTTTAGAAAATATTCCATCAGTGAGGTACCCCAGACAGAGCCACACACTGAAGACCATTTTCTTCAGCCATTGTAACCTGGAAACTCTACAGTAGGAGCTGGCTGAATGTGCTAATAACTTATAACCAAACTTTTCAAGTTAAGCTCTCTTTCTACTTTGTAAACCCCTAACACAGAGGTATGCTAAACAAGAATTAGCTAATGACTCAGGTCTCTAAAGCCCAAGAATTAGAAGAGAAGACTTCTTTTTTCCCCTTGATTTTTTTTATCAATTTTTTTATATTAATTACAACTTATTTTTTTTTTTATTCTAGCTGTAGTCTCCTCTCTCATTCCCTCCCAATCCCATCCTTCCTCCCTCCCTCATCTCCTGCTATGTCCCTCTCCAAGTCCACTGATAGGGGAGGTCCGTACCCCCTTCCATCTGACCCTCATCAGGTCTCATCAGGACTGGCTGCATTGTCCTCCTTTGTGGCCTGGCAAGGCTGCTCCTCCCACCAGGGGAAGATGATCAAAGAGCCAGCCACTGAGTTCAACTCAGAGACAGTCTCTGTTTCCCTTACTAGGGTACCCAATTGGATACTAAACTGCCATGGGTGATATCTGAGCAGAGGTTCTAGGTTATATATATTTACGGTCCTTGGTTGGAGTATAAGTCTCATAAATGACTACTGTGCCGAGATTTTTTGGTTTTCTTTTTTTTTTTTCTCTCTCCTAAGAGAAGACTTCTTAATTACAGCACCAAAGGGTTCTTTCTACTCATTGTTAGGTTAGCTGGGTAATGTGTTATGTTCTTAAGTTGTCTTGTTTTTGCATTGACAGAGCCAGGCCTCTACTCACTCTTGATTTAGATGGGCAACCAGCAGGCCTCTTAACTCTGATCTCCTTCAAGGACTGCACTATAACATTCTCAGAAGAATATAATGACAATTTTTATTGTATTTCTTTGGCTAAGTATAAACAATGGTAGTCCACTAAAAGGGGAGGTCCTCCCCCCCTACAGCCTGACCCTCCCTTATCTTGTCTTTTTCTTTCTTTCTTTCTTTCTTTCTTTCTTTCTTTCTTTCTTTCTTTCTTTCTTTCTTTTTTATTAGTTACATTTTATTAACTCTGTATCCCACCTGTATCCCGCTCCCTCATTCCTTTCCAAATCTTCCCTCCCTCCCTCATCTCCTCCCTGCCCTTTTCCAAGTCCACTGATTGGGGAAGACCTCCTCCCCTTTCATCTGACCCTGTTTTATCAGGTATCTTCAGGACTGGCTGCAAAGTCCTCCTCTGTGGCCTAGCAGGACTGCTCTTCCCTTGGGGGGTGGGGAGGTCAAAGAGCCAGCCATTGCATTCGTGTAAGAAATAGTTCCTGTTCCCCTTACTATGGGAAACCAATTGGTTACTGAGCTACCACTGGCTACATCCAAGCAGAGGTTCTAGGTTATATCCATACATGGTCCTTGGTGGAGTGTCAGTCTCAGAAAAGCCCCCTGTGCACAGCTTATCATGTCTTATCAGGTCTGTCTGCATCCTCTTTCTCTGTGGCCTAGTAAGTCCACTCCACCGTGGGGAGGTGATCAAAGAGCAAGCAACAGAGTTCATGCTAAAGACTGACCCTGCTCCCCTTAGTAAAGAACCCCAAATGCAGACTCAGCTGCCCATGGGCTACATCTGAGCAGGTGTCTAGGTCCTCTCAATGCATAGTCTTTGGTTGATTCATCAGTCTCTGCAGGACCCCTATGCCCAGATTTTTTAAAGATATATATTTTAAGAAATGATATTTATATAAAAACCTGGAGTTACCTTTGTTTCCTGCTCAGAGACAGGAAATACATAGACTTCACTGTAAGTGACTCAGTATGTAGCATCTATGTTACCTTGAGGCAGAATCAAGGAGCTCTTGTCAGAATATGGATGCTGTGGGGAAGTGTTCTGACAGGAGTTCATTTGGAAACAGGAACTCTCGGTGAGTCTGCCTCTGCCATTGTGAGAACCATCAACACGCTTATTTTTACAAAAAGGAAGACTGGAATAAGGGGTCAATTTCCAACAACTTCTTCCTCTGCATACTGGTATTTATTTGAAACTACTGTAAATTTTTATATAATTCTGTGTCTTTGTGATATTTGTTTGATTAACCACTTTGGCTACCTTCAATCTTTTGAAAAATACAACTGATCAGCCGAGGAAGAAAGAGACAGACTTTGTCTTCCTAAAAATAGTTGGTGTGTTAAATCAAGTGCTCCCACCCTTTGGCTAAACTATTCATCTAAACTATTCAGCTTAAAATGTCACACAGACTATTTATGATGTAATAAATAAATAATAAATAACTTGACACTGTGAAGTTAACAAATGCTATTTAAAATTTTTGGGTTCAATCCCAAATTATTTATTTTCTGTCATTCACATATGTAATTCATTTGCAAATATTTTTTGGATAAAAAAAATGAACAAAAAACAATCAGAATCTTTCCCATTTCCTGATCATATTACTAAGGGGAAAGAGGCCATAAACCCTACAACAAAGGACAAAAAAGACCGCCCCCCCCCTTTTCTTTCTCTTATCCTGATGAATTTTGTCAAAATAGATTTAAAGCAAGAGGCTTTTTCTTGGCCAAAGGAACCCCCAAAAAAGTAGCTGCCGTTTGCATCCTGGTTGTACTTTATGCTCAGCTGCCTTATCACAAGTTAAACTTGCATGCTGGAAAACTGCTCTTCCTTTGGTACCTTTTTTTTTTTTTTTTTTTTTTTTTTTTGCCAGAATTCAACTCTAACAACAAAAGTTTATAAACAATGAAAACTCCAGCTGGTCCACATCAGCATCAGGAACCTTTCTCCTCGCACTGATACAAATATTTACCCTGAGCTCTGGCAAAGCTTTCCTTGCCAGTGTCACCCTTAATCATACATTTTTCTTTGATTGAGTTATGCTTTCCAGTACGTGATTTGCCCTGGTTTACTTTTTAACACATCCCAGAGGCTTCGTCAAAATCAACTCTGAGCAGGCCATGTCATTTGGTAGCTGCCAAACATGTTACTGAAAGGGATCTTGGCAAATATCAAAACAGTCATTCTAACTGTTCTAATAAATGTGTTTATTCTTTCTGACCACCCTTTACTTTTTAGGTCTCTCATATCCATAAAGGAAGGAGCCAAGAAAGTAGAGTTGAATACAATTCCCTTTGCTGATTTCTCTCTCTCCTAAGTGCAATGAAGTTGGAAACTTAAAAGGTTTCATCAATGATTCTCATTTCCGTCTAGAAGACACAAGGTTATTTTCAAAAGGTTAAAACAATGGATTGATGTACTGTGGTGCTATAGTAAAGTCTGCTAGAACAAATATTTGCCACACCAAAGTCACTTGGGGAGGGATTAGCACAAAATATTGCAAACATTTCTACCTAGTTTTCTTGGCAAAATAAAACGGGTTCTCTAAACAGAACACTTGAAAAACCATTTTAAACTACATGAGCAGTGTAAAAATAAGTGGGCTTTTCCTCTCCACACTGAATTTCCTGCTTGAGTAGGTGATGGATTCCTATTGAAAGAAAGTATAAATAATTATTTCAATCATTTGTCTGTATTTATATTGTTTTTTTTATTTGAGAAAAACTTATTGTTATATAAAACCTTCATATAAGCATTGTATATGTCTCTATCATGTGCCATTCTGTTGATTATTAGTTGAAAATTAATTCTTCAATTTTAGTGGTCCAGTCAAAAAACACAGGTTCAAAACAAGACAGAATCATAATGTCTGAGGTAGTCACTATGTTATTATTGGTAGCACTATTGCTATACCTGTGATCAGATGCTATACAGAAATGTAAACACAATCTCCTGTTTATATACCATTCTACTTTCCCCTTGCAAACCTGAACTTTCACCTAACTGGAGGTTTGTGTTTCCCTAACCATATCAAAAGTGCAATGATTTGTAACAACTCATACTAACTGCAGCTCTTAATAAGAAAACATACCTGAAGAACATTATTAATAATTGCTGTACTTTAACATCTGGCCAGAATATTTAAAATTTTTTTCTATTTATTTATTTATTTATTCATTCATTCATTTATTTGTTTGTTTGTTTATTATTTATTACAATTATTCACTTTGTATCACATCTGTAGCCCCCTCCATCTCCTCCCAGTTACACCCAGCCTCCTTCTTCTCCTCCTATGCCCCTTCCCTAGTCCACTGATGGGGAAGACCTCCTCCCCTTCCATCTGACCCTAGCCTATCAAGTCTCATCAGGGCTGGCTACATTATCTTCCTCTGTGACCTGGTAAGGCTGCTCCCCACATCAGAGGGAGGTGATGAAAGAGCAGACCACTTAGTTCATGTCAGATACAGCCCCTGTACCACTTACTGGGGAACCCACTTGGAAACAAAGTAGTTAATTGGCTTCCTCTGAACAGCTGGTCTAATTCCTCTCCATGTATGGTCCTTGGAGTATTGGTCTCTGCAGGGACCCCTAGGTTCAGGTTTTTTTTTTTTCTCTCTCTCTCTCTCTGTTGTTCTCCTTATGGAGTTCCTGTCCCCTCCAGGTCTATCTCCCTCTCTTTCCATAAGGTTTCCTACACTCTTCCTGAAGTTTGGCTATGAGTCTCAGTATCTCCTTTGATACCCTGATAGGTAGAGTCTTTCAGAGGAACCCTGTGGAAGGACTCCTTTCCTGTTCCTTTTTATTATTATTAATATTATTTATACAATTTATTCACTTTGTATCGGGGCTGCAGCCCCCTCCCTCATTTTCTTCTGGTCTCACCCTCCCTCCATCTCTGCCCCTATGCCCCTTACCACTGATAAAGAAGGTCCTCCTCCCTTATTATCTGTCCCTGGCTTATCAGGTCTATCAGGATTGTCTGGATCCTCTTTTCTGTGGCCTACCACTGGGCTAGGGGGAGGTGATCAAAGAACAAGCTACTGAGTTCTT
This sequence comes from Meriones unguiculatus, assembly GCF_030254825.1. Lineage (NCBI taxonomy): Eukaryota > Metazoa > Chordata > Mammalia > Rodentia > Muridae > Meriones > Meriones unguiculatus. Next base: position 87,427,653 of record NC_083356.1, read on the forward strand.
GCCAGAGACTGCCCCTGCTTCCCTAACTAGGGAACCCCTGTGGAGACTGAGCTGCCCATGGGTTACATATGAGCAGAGGGTCTTGACAGCTTAGAATTTACAAATTTGTACTCCTCAGTTCCATGGACAGTGACTGGAGCTTCTCATTCACGGAAGCTCATTATTTCTTCATTGCTGTAACAAGGAGTGTACTATTAATATAAAAATAAAAGGACTACGTTATGAATAAGTGTGAGGGAATTAGAGCAACTTCCAAATTTTCTAGGCTGCTCTTTTAACAACAGCAAAGAAACGACATGCCTGAGACGCAGTGCAAAGCACAGCGAAAAAGGAACGCTCATCCTCACTTCTCCACGGCTGTGGACGGATCTCAAGATCTGCTCTCTGACTCCCCAGGGCAATTCAACTATCAGGTGACATCAGGACTGCCACCTTAGCTGTATATAAAACAGAAAACTGAGTTCTAACTATCACCAATTGGGCTAACAGAGGGCTGTAGTTTGGTTCTGGCAAATAGCTCCTTAAAATGTTCAAGATAGAAAGGTTTAATGGTTAATCAGGTAGGATCTATTCTCACCTGTCTATTGGAATTATCACACTGCTTAATTATTGAGGATTTAAAATGAAATAAAAAACACATTAATGTTCCTTTGAATTCTGTTTTAATCTGGAGCTCTTTAGTGGGTCATAACAGCCAAAGGCTTATTCAGGCTCTCATCCCTGCTCTGCACTAAGCTGTCCACATTTAAAGATTTATCTTGTGTGTGTGTGTGTGTGTGTGTGTGTGTGTGTGTGCATGCTTCTGTAGAGGCTAGAAGAGAGTGTCCAAACCCAACCCTGCATCTGGACCGAATATCAGTTGTGAGCCTCCCAGTTAGGGTGCTGGGAACCAATCCCTGTACTTTGCAATACTGACAAACACTCTGAATCATGTTTCCAGAACTCTCTCCAACCCACTTTTCCAACTTTAATATTGATGCACTAGGTATAAGCATAAGACTTTGTTTAAATTTAAAGATTTTTAAATCTTTGCTTAAAGATTTTTTTTCAAGATTTAAACTTATAAACACGCGGTTGAAATAACCTGAATTTTATAATGTACATGTTTTGTCATTTTAAAAAGTTTGAAATATCCCTTAGATCTACACAAAAATTTTAACCAGATTCTAAGTTCATGTCATCCAAGAGCTCATAGAGTTCAAATCACCTTGTCATTAATACTTTGCTCGATATGAAATCGCTTACTTCTTAGATTTTCACATAGTAATGAGTTACATATTCATACCAGTTAATTTAGCAGATCTGTCTCTGAGAATTATATAGATAAAATTGCTTTTATACGTTCCAGTAAGATTGTCTATCCATGGGGACATATTAATAAGTTAAAGTATAGTTCTCTATACTTCTGGATCTTTGCAGATTGTATATAAGACATAGCTGACCAGATAGTAGTTATTTTAATTTACACCTCATGGGTCATTGTGAATTGGACATATTGTTTCTGTGATTTCAGTTCCTCGTTTACAAGGTGGAAATGCATCTAGTTAGATCAACTCCCATAGTGGGGAGCTCTGTAACCCATGCTCATGAGGTTATGTATAATCATTCAGATTTAAAACCACTTATTTGTTTTATTTTCATTTGAATTCCTTCTCCTTTCCCAGAGAGAGTGTTTGGTCTGTGTATATTGCTTCCTAATTGCTTTAGGCAGCACACCTAAGGCCATACTCCCTCGCTGCTCTTTCTAGACACAGATAGAAGTGAGCAAAGGCAGGTGAGTATGGTGGGCTGATGACCTACACTTATGGCAAAGTGGACACTCACACGACGTATTTGGTGGCTCTCCTACTCCAAATCCTTTTCACATGAAGTGGCCTCTCATTATCCTACTCCGCGCATTATAGAAATACCTGACATGTTCGCGATGCTCAGCCTTTATGTGTTGCATATAAAAGATAAGCAGGCCAGCCACCATTCAAGGTGAAGTGTAAGAAGCTTTCATCAGTAGGTTTTTTAAAACATTTAATCTTACTGTTCCTGAATTTCCAGAATGTAATTCATCCCTTCCTCTTTATGGCCTTTGGTAGTTCAGTTTTCCTTTCCTAATTTGACTTTTAATACTTCCTTACAGTCCTCATTTCTTATAGAGTCCCTTCTTGGTCTTCTCTCTTAAGCATAGCTAATCAATCACTCTTCCTCTTCTCAACTTCCCAGAAGACACAAGTCCTCAGAGCATAACTGCTCTCCCAGCGCTACTCTCAGACCATGACCCATGCTGGCAAAGCTTCTGCTCCCATGTGCCCGCATGTTTCATAAAGAGAGCTACTAAAATGCAGGCAAGCAAATCGTCTTAATTGCTTGCTAGTGGGCACTCAGCCAACATGCTGTTAGCAGAATGAAACCCAATCTTAGAGAAAAAGTGCTGAAGCCCTGCACTAGATCACCCAGGCCCCATATGGATTGCATGTGTTTTAGAGAGATTTGAGCAAGATGAACTCTTTTTCCACTTCTCTGGGTGGGAATATCAGTATAAGGGTTTCTAGAACATTTTAATTTTTGTGTAATAATCGTAGCTGCAAGACAGCTCTAAGAGGAAACTCTGTCCTTCCTTTGTGACTTATGACATGGACATATTAGAATATATTCTGATTTTTAGTATTTTCATTTCTATTTTAAAGAAAATTATTGCTTCTCAATGCTCCTACATAGTATTGTGGAATTTTTAAGGCTGGTTCTGTTATTTGCTAAATATTTGGTCTTTCCTAATTAAATATTGTAAACCTCAGTTGACTTATCTTTATACATGGAAAATGTGCTGCCTTCTTGAGTGGCTGTGAAAAATCAATGAGATCAAAAGCTCTTGGTATTGTGTAGCTTACAAAGAAAATGTCCAATAAAGGCTGGATTTTAATTTTATTGCTAAAACATATAGTCTAATAACATTCTCACTGTGAAAGCATCTTAATATATATTAAAATATTTTGTTGTATATTTTAGTATTGGTGCTTTCATTATTTTTTTTTGATATTTGAATTAAGTTCTATTTTATCTTTTCTAAAGAGCCAAAGGATGCCTTTCAATTTCTAGGTAGTAAAATAAGGACATGAGTAAGACAGAAATATACATGATTAGATATTTTCACATTTTATTATTACAAAGGTAAACCCCAAACATTAGTCAAGCATGTTCTCTTAAAAACTGGAGCACTAACAAGTGATAAAGACGAGATTGGAGATGAACTTTGTCTTGTTCTGTGCGATAGAACTTTAGAGAGCTGTATGCCTCACTCAAGTACTAGAGGAATTTTGCATCCAATTTTAAATTGCATTCATTCCTGAAGGTTTCGATAACTTTTTGTGACCCATTGCTTGTAGAGTGTTCTTTTCACCAAACAGGGTTAGAACCCAGAAAGGAGAACCATAAAAGTCCTGTCTCATATCACTCTAGAAATTTTAGGAAGGCCATACAGATGTTGGGTGGCTTACACTAATATCCAGTCATTTCCCAAGGGACATAGAGAGAGAGAGAGAGAGAGAGAGAGAGAGAGAGAGAGAGAGAGAGAGAGAGTAGTCTTTGGGGGGGAGTTCTTCTTCTATAATAAAAAATTGAAACATGAAAAAAAAGTAATGTTAGCACTTTTTGTCATCAATTTTTATGCTGTTAATCTATTGTATGGTGTGTTAGCTTTTAGCTCAAAAAGAATTCACCACAGACTTCTGATTAATATTACAGAGGCAAGCATGTAAGTAGTCCATCCAGCATTAACAATTACCTTTGTCATTTTCTTGGTAAACAATAAGGTCTAGATTTGATGAAAAAGACATCATCCATATGGTAATTTGATATCTTTAAAAAAAATCATGTGAGGACATTTAAATTGCTAAGTTCAATAAAATGTCATTAAAGATATCTTATTCCCTTTCTCCCCAACCAATTCTGAACCCCAGGAAAGGGTTACCATAAAAGTCTGTTTAACTTTGAATCAGATATGACTCCCTCTATTTCTTCAAAAATGGGTAAGAATTAATTAATATTAATCTATAATCACATTGATGGAAAAATTAATGGAATTTTTAATAAAAATATAACCTTAACAGGATTTGAAGTTGTCCTTTGGAATAGAAAGCTAACATTTTGTCCTGCTAGCAACTAACTACCAAATGATTAAATTATAAACCTTCATGCTGCATAAATCTTCTTTTCTTTGCTATATATAGGTAGATTTGTGAACTGCAAAAATAATTGAAATCAAAGTAAATTCAGAAATTGATTAAGCCTGTTTAGGGAGCTTGTGAGATTATTTATTATTGTTTTTCTAGCCTATTGAAATTCAGCTTGTATTTTTACTTGTAGGTTTAGATAAAACCTGCTAAAAATAAATTAATAAGACAAGTCAATTTGAATTATTGATATTAGGGGAAATATAAAATAATAGGAAGGTATGTGAAACTTTAAAATATTTGTTTTAAAAATTGCATGTAGGCTAAAATTAATGTAACATCAACATCAAAATTACCAACATCAAACATACATTTTCTAAAATATAAGCAGTCACATCAAAATTAGTGTATGTGTGTGTGTGTGTGTGTGTGTGTGTGTGAGTGTGTAATTGTCCATGTGTATGTATAATGTGGTACTTAGCAAAGTAACTCATGTATAGTGCTAGGAACTGTGTTATAGTTTAGAGGAAGTTTGATGTTTTAAATTATTTGTTGAATATTTATAATGTTACATATTATGCATAATACAGAACAAAATGATATATATGATAAAAGACTATTATTTTCGCCATTGTGTTCTTTTTAGTGCTTATCAATATTTTAATGCTAATACTGGATGTTAAAAGCTATTTCCTTGTATCATATTAGCCAGATTTTTTTATTAGAAGGTACTTCATAGCAACAGAATAAGGATAACTTGGTTTTATAATGATAACCCTAAAGCAAAAAAATATGATGAAATCCTTTTTTTAAATTATCAAAGAAAAAAGATTAAGTAGCACTAAAGAAAATGTTGTAATAAGCAGACTTTTATTATTACATCTAGTAACTTGAAAATTGTTAATTCATGTGTTTCAGTTACTTTGAGAAGATCAGAATTGTTTTATTAACTGAACAGAGAATGCTAATAGCATGCAACGACGGAATTGACAGTCTTGGCTTGGCTGCCGGGTCCACTGGTGGACATGCACAATGAGGCTGAGGCAGAGATTCTGATATCTACTTTGTGTCTTTACATCAATTCCAGTCATCTTGATAACAGTGAAGTAGTAAATAATCAGTCCCTTTCCCATTGCCTGCTTTCCTGAAAGCACTCTCTATCCCAGAGGCATAGCAAATGAGAAAAATCGCCTAAAGAGCCACTGATTCAAGGAGAGAGAAGCTTTTCTTATAAGAATTCTCAGTCAGAGATTTTTTTTTCTTATACTAAATGAAAATTTACACAGAACGTTAGGACTTGAGGGTTTCATGAATAAATGGTGGCCTACAAGGGCCAAATCTCATCAAATCTTCAAGAACCCATCCTCTCTGAAATGTAATTTTGAACTCTAAATATTTTCCTATTCTTTCCATAAAATATATGATATAATTTTACAAAATGCAAAAATACTAACTCATTGTAGCAGTGTCTGCCAGGCATTACAAGCATAAATAAAACATATTGGAAAAAGTACACTATGCAACTAAAGAGTAACAAAAACTCAAATCTGATCAAAGTAGTATAGTATAATTGGTTAAAAGAGTACGTGAATATTTGAGCTCATTCCTTTATATTACTGATGTAGTGAAGACTTTTTTTTTCTCCTCACAACTCTGAAGGTTATGTTGCTAGCTATGTAGCCAATTATATACTGGCTCCTAGTTACTAGAGTCACAGATGTTGTTCAACTCCCCACAATGACAGGGACATCCCCTGCAACAAAGAATAGTCACACTCAAAAAGATCAATACAACAGAGATTGTGAAGCCGGGCTTTATACCCAGAGAAAACTGGTTAAATCCCACTTAATATAGCCCATCTGCAACCCTCTATCATCTCTTTCTCTCCTAAACTCAGGCACTCAGATATTTGCAATACATTATATTTCTTCAAAGTGAAAAAACTTACACGCCACTTATTTTGAATGTACTGTTGCTGTGCCTAAGAATATACAAACAGACCCAGAGCAGTTGTTCAGCCTTCAACACCGTCAGCACTGGACCACAGATACCCCATCTGGTGCAGTCTGATATGGGTAATAATGGTGGAGTGTTCTTGCTGTCTTGACTGTAGTCATTACTGTGATGTTATTTTAGGACTAAGTAGTGTTTGCCCATTGGACCATAAAAGTGTGTCATGTAAATACAGGTTTTAGACCACACAATAGTCTGTGCATGTGTAGAAATATGCAGGGAAAAAAGCCTCATAAAGCGCCTTTAATAGTGTTTGTTGGGCATGTGAAGTAATTCCTTTCCAAAGTTAAATCACTTGGAAAAAAAGGGGCTCTTCATTTCAAAGACCCCGTAAATAATTATACTACATTATACATCATTCATATGTCAAAGTAAATTTTGCTGTTAAATGGAAGGAGTTTGGAATGACAGCGTACCAAGCAAATGTCCCACATTAACCAAACCTTTTATTTATTTATTTATTTATTTATTTTTTCTCACCTGGGTTGCTCTTTGAAATTGAATTGTATGTAGGGGGTTAGATTTATTCAGCCAGCAACCTTATATTTGACACTTTATCCTAGAATTAAGTTCTGAACACTAATATATCTCATAGAAAAGAAATTCCAAAGGGAAATCACCTTCACAGAAGACATCCTGGCAATACTAGGCCATGATTCTTGGCAGATGTTTTATTCAAGTTGACAGCAAGAAAATAAAGTGTAAACTATTCATGGCTGAAACAAGATTTTAAAATTGTCTATGTTGAATTATGGCAAGAGGCATATACCTGGCAGTTCATCATTATATTATGGAACATTGAAATATATACTTCTTTGCCTGCAGGTTTTTTTTTTTTTCCATTACCCTAACAGGTACAAACACTGAAATACATTTTTAATAATGGTAGTTAATAAAACTTATTATTATCTATAGCAAAACTATAAAGAACTATTCAATTGCACACAATGTTTTCTTGTTGTTGTTTTTGTTTTGTTGTTTTGTTTGAGACAGGGTTTCTCTGTGTAACTATAGTTGTGCTTGAACTCACTTTGTAGAAGAGGAAGGCCTCGAACTCAGAGATTCACTTGCTTCTGCCTTCTGAGTGCTGGGATCAGCACAGTGTTTTTTTATACAGAATAATGAGAGGTATTAAAAAGCTAATGAACCCCAAAATAAGGGAAGTCACCCTCCCCTACTGTCTGACCCTAGCCTATCAGTTCCCATTAGGACTGTCTGGTTCCTCCACAGGAAGAGGAGTAGGGGAGGAAAAGAGAGGGAGAGTGGGGCCAGAAAGAGATGAGGAGGGGACTACAACTGGGATATAAATTGAAAAATTGTAAATAATAATAATAATAATAAACAAAAAGGATACATAAAATTTGAAAAAATGAATGAGCTTTGGACTTCCACATGATTCTAATAGAGGTCATCTTGTTAGCTTTGACATAGATGAAGCCTAATGCCTGCCTAATTCCCATATACTCTAAGATTAAGAAAAATTCTGAGAAACTATTACAATTTTATTTTAAGAAATAGACAAGTCAAATATTATTTGTTTAATTAAACTAAGATTTTATTTTATTTCAACATTTAAGATGTATACATGAGAGATTATAAATATATGTACAGTTAAGACATTGATCTATTGTAGCAAGAACTAAATTTACATTTGACCACATCAATAAAATTTTATGTCTAATCAACTTCCAAACCATTACTCAATTATGGTATATGCAATAAGTGTGGAAACAGAAAAAAAAACAGTATTTTGACATTAGATTCTCTCAGTGCTATGACATATTTCAAGTCACAAGGAATCGTGACATATTGGCCTGTTGCATGAATTTCTACAAAATGCTTATATTTAAAATGATTTTATAACATTAAATCTGAAAAGTTCATTGATAGTTTAATCAATTCTTTTTTTTTGGAAGATGGAATTTTATTTTATTTTATTTTTTTTTTTCAATGCAGTTTATTCAGGAACATTGAACAATCCTCGGACCCCGGGGAAAGCCAGCCCACAGCTTAAATAGCCTCTGGGTAGCCAACCCAGGCGTGCCACGGGGGCAATGCAGATAGGTCCACATACATGGAAGCAAGCCAGATCCTCGGCCTTAGCCAAATGTGGAGTTGTTCGTGACAGAGAGCACTCACCATCGGGAAGGTGGAAGGCGGAAACCAGCTCCATCTTTAAGGCATAGCATTCTGCAGCTCTCTACAGTTCCCCCTTTTTGTTTTAGACGCATCAGGCAAGAGTAGAGGTCTGATCTCTGATATTAGAAATAAATTGGGACTTTGTACAAATGTTCATTTAGGTGTCATCCACCCAAAGAGCATCGGACCCGTCCGATACCTTTTTCTCAGAGGCGGGACCTGGGGCATCAACCCGCATGCAATCAGACATGCTCTTCTCTGGGTCCAAAGCGGCTGACCCTGAGTGCAGTGCTTAGCCTCGCATCCTTACCCTATGGCAAATCGCTCAACCTGGCTGTCAATGAAAGTATGCTGGACTTTGTGTCACTAGCATACAACATGAGAATTTTTCCTGCGCTGCAAATCTGTCTAAACAATTGTCGAGCTATATTTTAGGTAATTGGACTGGAGAATTCGATACTATGATGGAGCAGCTGAGAGTGGCCATTGTCACAGTAAATTCTACCGGAGTGGACGCAGGACTAGCCACAGGACTATCAACATGGATTGCTGCAGCCATGAATCATCTGAAGGAATGGGCGGGCATGGGAGTGTTAGCAGGCCTTCTGGTGTTGGCCTCCTTGGTTTGCCTGTGGTATATATGCAAGATTAGAGTCTCACAACAGTGTGATGCAGCCATGATCATTCAGGCCTTTACTGCCATTGAAGCAGGACATTCTCCCCAAGCATGGTTGGATACCATAAAAAACTAAAATGATACGCTCAGTTTAATCAATTTTTAAGAACCACATCAAAGGTATTAGAGATCACCTGTATATTTTTTTTCACTCAAAAAACATTAAAAACATCTTGGTTATTGTTTCTTCTGAAAATTTTCCAATGACAACTAAGATTTCAGATATGAATAAAACTCTTTAAGTTTCAGACTGCAAATTGCGGCATGTGTCTTCAGAAAATTAAATAAGAATTTTGTGTTTGATTTCTTCATAATTTTACTAACTGCCTGAATGCACGGATAAAGTATTAGATGGATTAAACATACAGAATTTAGAAACACGGGCAAGATGTTGCCCTATTTACCGGCATCGTTTTTTAAACATTAACATTTTTTTTCTTCATTTAAGGAAAAACAAAACAAAACAAAAAAATAAAATGTACTTGTAGAACAGAGCAATGATTTTCTGGTTGAATATCCTGAATATGGGCCAGAGTAAGGAGCCAAAAGTAACCTGAGTTTCAGCCATGCACATACTCTTTAAACTAGTGAAAATGCTTTTGCTACTGTACTAGGATGAGTAACGTTAATGATAGAGTCTGAGTAAGAGTTTTTAAGGCATCAGTAACTTATGTAGGCTTTATATCACAAGACAGCTATGCAATAGATGGTTGAGCCATGGAATAACGCATACAGCAAAAACAAAGAGAAAACTTCACAGATAACTTCCAGTTTATGGTTTTCCCATTTAATTATAAATTATTCGTTGATATTAGGTTTGTCTTCTGTGTTAATTATCAAATATGCTTTCTTTTTTGTCAAGGGTCTCTCCTTACCTGATAGTGTTTAGCTGCAAAATAGAGGAGTCGATGGACCTGATATTAAGACCACTTGATCAAGATATAGGCAAATTAATTTCAAAGGCCTTGGGTGGGATCCAATTACAGACTTCTCCTAAAGGCTGAGGGTCTTCTTAGACCTGCATTAGAGTAAAGCTGCTGTGAGTCCTAGCTAGTATTAACCCAATAGCTAGGATGAGGATGACCTAACTTTATCTGAAGGCTCCAATCCTAAACCACTCCCACCCATGCTCCCTAATCTGCAGTTACACTGGCCACATTTCAGTTTCTTAAATGCATTAATCTTTCTCTTTCCACAGAGAATTGAAAGGAACAGTACAATTTCCGGGAATGTCCTTTTTGTTTTCTTTTTACCTGACTAATATGTCTCTACTAAGATATAATTTGTGATGCAATTTCTAAAACAGTTTGTGTTCTAATTTCACTGTCTTTCTCTTCTTAGATACTACCTCTTGTCTGTAGCGCTATCTTCCAGATTAAAGCATTCCTTCTTAGAGAAAATAAAAGGTAGTAAATGAAATTTGCCGAGGACTACAGTTACGTAAAACAAGATCCTCAAGGTCTCTCCTCAAGGTTTTATAAAGAGTAACACAGTACTAGAAGGAGGATAATCTCCAGTTGGCTAAACTGCCTGCAAGCTCTGGAATGTAACTTTCATGAGCAGTAATACCTCCTAGGGTGGGCTTTGTGGTGATGCAATGTCTTTGAGTCATTCATGTTCCCATAAGAAAACGCCATGTAGAGGCCAGTAAATAACCCTCATAAACCCACTGATTTACTCAGCTAGGCTTATGTAAAATTGTTTCTCCTTATGTTGTTCCTACCTATCTGAAGAAAATAGACACTTGGTCACATCTCCCAAGGAAAATACATTTTGCATCAACATTACAACGTTAATTGGCTTACCTCAACAAATCACATATCAACACCACAGTACTGTCTTCCAAAATCTTGACTTAACTTCAAGCTCTTTTGGAGTTCTCCAACAGGGTTCACGTTGAAGTCTTGACACATTATCTCCCACCAAGATGTTCCTCAATGGAGGAATGGATACAGAAACTGTGGCACATTTACACAGTGGAATACTACTTAACAATTAAAAACAAGGAAATCTTCGCCCGTGTCTGCTTTCTTGATTCTCTTCTTTAGATGTGTAGATTTCATTATGTTTATCATATCTTGTAGGTCTATATAAGCAGGTATATACCATGTTTGTCTTTCTCCTTCTGGGATACTTCACTCAGAATCCTCATTTAGAAAGACTAATGGGATGTTCATTGAATGTATGACAGGAGTCTACCACAGAAGGCATCTGAAAGACTCTACCTAGCAGTGTTTTTTTTTTTTATTTTATTTTATTTTTTTTATCAGTTACATTTTATTAACTCTGTATCCCAGCCGTGTCCTGATCCCTCATTCCCTCCCAGTCCCTCCCTCCCTCCCTCCCTCATCTCCACCGTGCCCCTTTCCAAGTCCACTGATGGGGGGGACCTCCTCCCCATTCATCTGATCCTGTTTTATCAGGTATCTTCAGGACTGGCTGCAAAGCCCTCCTCTGTGGCCTAACAGGACTGCTCCTCCCTTCGGGGGTGGGGAGACCAAAGAGCCAGTCATCGAGTTCCTGTTAGAAATAGTCCCTGTTCCCCTCACTTTGGGAAACCAATTGGTTACTGAGCTACCACAGGCTACATCTGAGTGGAGATTCTATGTTATATCCATACATGGTCCTTGGTTGAATGTCAGTCTCAGAAAAGACCCTGTGCCCAGATATGTTTGGTCCTTGTGGAGCTCCTATCCTTTCCCCATCAGACTAACTCCCCTTCTTTCTTATGATTCCCTGTACTCTGCCAAAGGTTTGGTCATGAGTCTTTGCTTTGAAAACACTGCTAGTTAGAGTCTTTCAGATGCGCTCAGTAGACTCCTGTCATACGTTCAATGCACATCCCATCTGTCTTTCTAAACGAGGATTGATCATCTTACCCCATGTCCGCTCAATTGATTATCTTTTTTAGGTGTATAGATTTCATTATGTTTATCATATCTTATAGGTCTATATAAGTGAGTATATCCCATGTTTGTCTTTCTCCTTCTGGGATATTTCACTCAGAATGATCTTTTCTAGATCCCACCATTTGCCTGCAAATTTCATGATTTCCTCCTTTTTGATTGCTGAGTAGTATTCCATTGTATAAAAATACCACAATTTCTGTACCCACTCCACCGTTGATGGACATCTGGGTTGTAATCCAATTAAAAAATGGGGAACAGAGCTAAACAGAGAATTCTCGACAGAGGAATATCGAATGGCAGAAAAACACTTAAAAAAATGCTCATCCTCATTAGCCATCAGGGAAATGCAAATCAAAACGACCCTGAGATATCACCTTACACCCATCAGAATGGCCAAGATGAAAAACTCAAGCGATAACACATGCTGGAGAGGTTGTGGAGAAAGGGGAACCCTGCTCCACTGCTGGTGGGAATGTAAACTGGTACAACCACTCTGGAAAGCTATCTGGCGCTTTCTAAGACAAATAGGAATAGTACTTCCTCCAGACCCAGCTATACCACTGCTAGGTATATACCCAAAGTTTGTTCAAGTACACAAAAAGGACACTTGCTCAACCATGTTTATAGCAGCTCTATTTGTAATAGCCTAGCAGTGTTTTAAAGCAGACACTAAGACTCATAACCAAACACTCGGCAGAGTGCAGGGAATCATATAAAAGAAGGGGAGTTAGTATGATATGGAAAGGATAGGAGCTCTACAAGGACCAAATATATCCGGGCACAGGGTCTTTTCTGAGACTGACACTCAACCAAGGACCATCTATGGATATAACCCAGAACTTCTGCTCGGATACGGCCCGTGGTAGCTCAGTAACCAAGTAGTTTCCCAAAGTAAGGGGAACAAGGACTAGTTCTAACAGGATCTCAAGGGCAGGCTCTTTGACCTCCCCCCCCCCAGGGGAGGAGTAGTCCTTTTAGGCCACAGAGGAGGACTTTGCAGCCAACCCTGAAGATACCTGATAAAACAGGGTCAAATGAAAGGGGAGGAGGTCCTCCCCTATCAGTGGACTTGGAAAGGGGCAGGGAGGAGACCAGGGAGGGAGTGTGGGGTTGGGGAGGGAATGAGGGAGCGGGATACAGCTGGGACACAGAGTTAACAAAATATAACTAATAAGAAAAATAAAATTAAAAAAACAACAACAAGGAAATCATGAAATTTGAAGGCAAATGGTGAGATCTAGAAAAGATCATCCTGAGTGAGGTATTCCCAGAAGCAGAAAGACACAAACCGTATATATGTATATACTTACTTATAAGTGGATACTAGACCTATAAGTTAGGATAAATATACTAAAATCTGTACACTTAAGCAGATAAACAGAAAGAGGACCTGGGGTAAGATGATCAATCCTCACTTAGAAAGACAAATGGGATGCACATTGGAAGTAAGAGAAAACAAGTAACAGGACAGAAGCCTACCACAGAGGGCCTCTGAAAGACTCAACCTAGCAGCATATCAAAGCAAATTCTGAGTCTCATAACCAAACCTTGGGCAGAGTGCAGGGAATCATATGAAAGAAGGGGGAGTTAGTATGATATGGAGAGGACAGGAGCTCCACAAGGACCAAATATATCAGGGCACAGGGGTCTTTTCTGAGATTGTTTCTCCAGCCAAGGACCATGAATGGATATAACCCAGAACCCCTGCTCAGTTGTAGCCCATGGCAGCTCAGTATCCAAGTGGGTACTCTAGTAAAGGGAACAAAGACTATTTCTGACATGAACTCAATGGCTGGCTCTTTGACTTCCTCCCCACCTCTGAGGGAGAAGCAGTATTGCTAGGCCACAGAGGAGGACATTGCAGCCAGTCCTGAAGATACCTAATAAGCTAGGGTCAGATGGAAGGGGAGGAGGACCTTCCCAATCAGTGGACTTGGAAAGGGGCAGAGAGGAGATGAAGGAAGGAAGGTGGGAGTGAATGAGAGAGGGGGTTACAACTGGGATACAAAGTGAATAACCTGTGGTTAATATAAAAAATTAAAATTATTAAAAAACGAAGTGAATTTAGGATAATTAATTATAGCTGGTATAATTCAGTTATTACACATCAATTAAGAGTTTTTAATGTACTTATGAAATTAATTTTGTTTCTCAAGGCTGCCTTTATGCCTGAGTTTGGTTTGGTTTGGTCTTATATTTCTTACATTTTTTTTTGAGAAATCTCACTTCATCTTGATTCCTCTCACTAAATGGCTTTCCTTTTTAAAGTTCAAACATGAACGACTTTTTGTTGGAGCTATTCACATGTAACCTTGCACTAGATGAGGCAGAATATTTCTCCTGGAAGAACTTTAATGCCTCTAATTATCAGATTCCATAGAATGACACTTTTATAGGATATAAACAATTTAATATTTTTGTACATTTAAGAACTGCCATACAAATTGGTTCATTAATGAATATTTTGCTGTTGAATGTCTTTTTTTCTTTCATCTAAAGTTTTTGAGTTACTATGTACCTCCTGGCTCTGATCTTTGACCACTTCATTGTAATAAAGCTTCTTGTAATATCACAGATGTGTTTTTTTTTTTATTTGAAATAAGGCTTTTTTATGTGTTCAATATGAACATTGATAAGTATCTCTGCAGTCTACATAAACAACTCTATTTCTGTTGAAGGTTCTTCCCTGTAACATTTTTGTTTTGATAAAAAAAAATAGATGAATACCTCACCTAAAATCTAGTATTTAAGTTATTTATTATCTCAAAGTATTTTGATGTAATTGTTTCAATAAACTTTAGTAAAGTTAAAGGTACTAAATATACATATTTGTAGGTATGTGTTGTAACAATACTTGTGCATTTCATGATAAATATAAAAGTGACTAATTTAACCATTCCACAAATTGACAATGAAAGCTAGCATGTTATTTTTAAATATTAATTAGTGTATAATAACTGTGCCAAATAGTAGAATTTACCATGTTCATTTACATAATGCACATCTATACTTTGATCATGCTCTTCCTCTTACACCCTCTCATTCGTCTTCTGTACTTTCCTTGCATTTCTCCACCATTTACAATGATTACCTTTCTACATTTAAATTTTCTTTTTATTCTCTATATTCTGAACATTAGAGAAAATGTGAGCTATTTGTCTTTCTGAGGCTTGCATTTTTTACTTGACATGTTCATCTACCTAGAGTTCCATACATTCCCATGCCAATGACTTGATTTCATTACTCCTTATAGGAGAATATTATTTCAGTTTTTATAAACCACAATTTTTTTATCTATTCATTTTATTTTAAACAGTGACTTAAAAATGTATATTGTAGTATCTTTGTTGTTTATTGATGTTGATTCATTTAGGTATATATACAGGAGAGGTATATATCTAAAATATAGAATCTTGATGTAATTGTTTAACAAACATATGGCTGTAATGATAGCCATTCTCACTGACAGCCTTCAGATTGGGAAGAGGTCTTCATGAACCCTACATCGGACTCAAAGCCAATATCTAGAATTTATAAACAACTCAAGAAATTAAACAGCAACAAAACAAATAATCCAATTAAAATGGGGTACAGAGTTAAACAGAATTCTCAACAGAGCAATAATAAATGGCAGAGAAACAGTTAAAAAATGATCTTTTTGAATTCTTGGGGTCGCTCATGTATAATATATCATCTGTGAATAGTTTGACTTCTTCCTTTCTGATTTGTATCCCCTTGATCTCCTTTACTATGTTGAAGAGATATGAAGAGTGGGCAGCATTGCCTTGTCCCTGATTTCAGTAGGATTGATTTAAGTTTTTTTTTTTCCAATTAATTTGATATTGGCTATAGGCTTTCTGTATATTGTCTTTACTATGTTTAGGTATGTGCCTTGTATCCCTGATCTCTCCAAGACTTTAAAGATGAATAGGTGTTAGATTTTGTCCTGTGGTCTCATCCTACTTTTTATGTCTTTTACAGTCTTGCTGTATGTGCAGGTAGACACAACTTTTGCACACTAATAACTATACTGCCATATAATATCCAGACTATCAATTTTCATTATCTTTCTCTTAATCCTATAACTCTTAGAATGTTTGCCTCCTCTTCTGCAATGATCTTGGGGCCATATATAGAGTTATATAGATGTGCCTTTCAACAGTCACTTATTCTTAGCCCTTTGACCAGTTCTGAGACTCTGCATTAATCATCCCCCCCATGCAATAAGAAGCTTCTCTGATCAAGATTGGCAGTAGTACCAGTCTATTTGTTAGAAACTCAGTGTTTAGAAGGCAGTTTGACAATGTGTTCACTTACCACATCTTCTGTAGGTTTTCTTATAATTATGGTTGTGAGCCTAGCCTTTAACAGTTGAGCCATCTCTCCAGCATTGTAGGTTCTTTAGTTGGGCCTATGACCTCCCCAACCACAAGCTTTTGACCAGATTCATATACCAGGCATGGATGGGATTGAATTGGATTGGCTGGGATCAAGTTCAAAGAGAAAGCACTTGGTTAACATCTCTGTAGTCATATTATTATTGCACTAGGAAGCACATCTTGCTTTGTAGGTCAGTATAATAATACACAGGGTATTGATAGCTTACTCTTTCAGCAGTGTCATTATCACCTACTGTCACTATAATCACAAGTCAGAGGACGCTTGCAGCTCAGATCCAGCTCAATTTCTCTTTGACAGTCTTTTGGATACTCAGCCGTGGTTGCAGGGGCTTCCATTAAACACTCTAGGCTTTTGGTCTAGGTCACAGTTCTAGTGCCAGTAACACACTGTTTTTGTTGGCTAAGGTTTTTGAAGCATAATTAAAATGAGATATTACGGTAAGTGTATCTCACAATTCCATATCAGTTACAGAGCTGTTTGCCATTTGTATGAATATGTGATGTGTTTTAAACTTCTTGACTCTTTTTCAATATATTTCTTCAAAGTTTGCGTAGTTTTCATGGTATAAGTTTAACTTCATTTGAAGTTTAATTCCTTTTCATCCATCTGTTTCAAATGAGTTTTTTTCTTAATTCTTTCAAACTTTGCAATTCAGACTACAGAATAACTATTGATTTCTTTTTGTCATAGGTTTACTTTTTATTCAATAAGTATTGATTTTTATATCTTAATTTTGCATATGTTTTATTGTTTCTGTACTTTCTCTGATTTTTTTTGTATTTCTGCACTACTATCTGATGACATATAAGACATTATTTATCATCTTTAAAATTAAAATTTGTAAATATTTGATTTATGGTCTGAAAACTTTGAGGAGAGAAAAGTTCACAATATTTTATAAATGTATATCCCATTTCTATTGACCCTTTAATATGTCCATTTAATTTGGGGTTCATTTGAAATCTGAAGTCTCTTTATTTACTTTTATTGGACTGAATACTAGATGAATTGCTGTGTGTGGTGCTTTGAAGTTCGTTACTATTATTGCACATAGGTTAAGCTATTTCTGTATATAATGTTGGTGTGATAAAATATGTGAAACAACATTCAAAGCAAATATGATTATAATTGTACTGTTTAGTAACCTTATATATATATATTCCAGCTAATGCTGATTTAAGCTAATTGTCATGAATATGCATTCCAATTTGATTTTGGCGTCTATTTACTTACTGTACTGTTCTCCACCATTTCATGTTTTCTCTGTTTTTTTGTCAGGGAGGTGAGTTTCCAATGTCGAATCCTATTCTTTATTCATTTTATTCTATTTTCTGCTGTTGTTTTGTTTTTTGCTATTTGTTGTTTTGGGGTTTGTTTATCTATTCAACCAATATTTTAATTGGAGCATTAAAGTTTACATCTAGGTTTAGTATTGAAAAGCACAAACAAATTTTTTCCTTGTCAGTTTTAGAAGTTCTCTGGTTATCAAAATCAAAGTTGATGATGCTTGTTTGTTTCTTCTTCTTCTTTTTCTTCTTCCTCCTCCTCCTCTTCCTTATTAATCTATTTCCACTTAGATCTTTCACTATCAAGATCACATACATTTATTTTTTCATTATACCTTTGAATGTAGTATTTCTTTAAATGTCTTTTTTAAAACAGTTTAATGGACAGGAGTGCATTAGTTTATGCATATCCTGGAAGATCTTTATTTCACTCTTAAATTCAAAGGGTCATTTTTGATTGGCAGTTATTTTGTTTCAAGGGTTGAAGCGCATCAGTATATGCTTTCCAGGCCTTCAGCCTTTCTTCTGGGAGGTCTGCTGTTATTCTGTTTGTCATTTTAAATAATTTGGCACTTCTCTTGGATTGCAAGTCTTTCTTTGTTATATATTCTTTGTATATTTGCCATAATACATGACACTTAGACTTTTAGGTTATGTCTCTTTTCTAATTTAAATCCCTCAACTATGGAGATAACATTAATTATCTAGATTTTGATTATTTTTTCTACTACCATTTCATGGTATGTGTGTGTGTAATTTTAATGCATTTCTTTGTTGTTTTTTATACCCCATAGATTGTAGGTTTGCTTTCTTAATTCTTTCCCAGATGCTTTTAATATTGTCGAGCTATATTTTAGGTAATTGGACTGGAGAATACGATACTACGATGGAGCAGCTGAGAGTGGCCAATGTCACAGTAAATTCTACCAGAGTGGACGCAGGACTAGCCACAGGATTATCATCATGGATTGCTGCAGCCATGAATCATCTGAAGGAATGGGCGGGCATGGGAGCGTTAGCAGGCCTTCTGGTGTTGGTCTCCTTGGTTTGCCTGTGGTATATATGCAAGATTAGAGTCTCACAACAGTGTGATGCAGCCATGATCATTCAGGCCTTTACAGCCATGGAAGCAGGACATTCTCCCCAAGCATGGTTGGATACCATAAAAAGCTAAAATGTTATGCTCAGGATGCGAGGCTAAGCACTGCACTCAGGGTCAGCCGCTTTGGACCCAGAGAAGAGCATGTCTGATTGCATGCGGGTTGATACCCCAGGTCCCGCCTCTGAGAAAAAGGTATCGGACGGGTCTGATGCTCTTTGGGTGGATGACACCTAAATGAACATCGGTACAAAGTCCCAATTTATTTCTAATATCAGAGATCAGACCTCTACTCTTGCCTGATGTGTCTAAAACAAAAAGGGGGAACTGTAGAGAGCTGCGGAATGCTGTGCCTTAAAGATGGAGCTGGTTTCTGCCTTCCACCTTCCCGATGGTGAGTGCTCTCTGTCAGGAACAATTCCACATTTGGCTAAGGCTGAGGATCTGGCTTGCTTCCATGTATGTGGACCTATCTGCATTACCCACGTGACACGCCTGGGTTGGCTACCCAGAGGCTATTTAAGCTGTGGGCTGGCTTTCCCCAGGGTCAGATGATTGTTCAAGGTTCCTGAATAAACTGCATTGAAAAAAAAAAAAAAAAACTGTGGTACACAATGGAATACTACTCAGCTATTAAAAACAAAGACATTTGGAAATTTTCAAGCAAATGGATGAAACTGGAAAAGATCATCCTGACTGAGTAACCCAGAAACAGATATACAGACGTAGTATGTACTCACTTATACGTTAATTCTAGCCCTATAGTACAGGATAAGACACCTACAATGAAGCACAGACACCAAAAAGATAACATAGAGGACTCAAATGAGGATGCATCAATCTAACTGGGAAGGGGAGATAGAAAAGTCAGAGTAGTGGTTGAAGAGAGGGAACAAGGTAGGAGAGTGGGTGCAGAGAGTTTAGATTAGATTAGACCTAGGTAGAGCAAGATCAAGAGAACACTAGGGAACTTTTTGTTTTGAGTAAGATTTTACTGTTTAGACTAAGTTTCTCAACTGCTCTGTCTGCAAGCTAGTTCCAAGCTCACTTTTAGCCTTTTATTTAGAGTTCTACTAACTTTCCAAAGGTGGCCTTTAACTCATTTGCTAACTGAGTCAGTTTTTGAAACTCGCAATCTTTCTGCTTCAATCTTCCAAGTAAGTAGGATTAAAGCTGTACTGGAAGTCCCTTCAAACTTTTCTTTTTTTTACCTATTTATTGTGTCTCTAAGGAATTATTATTGTTACCATGCCAGTATGACTTAATTAGAAAAGTTATAATGAATGAGAGAATTTCAATAATTATTGAAACTGAAAAAAGATATGGGTTAGAATATTTACTCACTATGCACAGATAACTAATTTATTTTCTGCATGACATTGAGGATTGGTAGAAGCAAACTATGCCAGCCACAACTAATCTTATTACTTATTCTTCTGGAGCAGTGACAGCCATTGAAATGCTGAAGAAAAGATCAAAGGATATCTGATTCAATATGATGGGCTGTGGTCTTAGTATACTATAGCATCTTCTGTGAAAATAGGTCACATTTTCCTACATACCCACTTAGAGTAGCCACTCACAAAAGAATGCTAGCATAATAGGAGAAGCACTGTTATTTCAACTTTTTTAAAAAGATTTTCTCTGCTGTATGAAAATCTTTGATTAAGAAAGAAAATACTTTAATGAGACAGGAAAACAAGTAGTATATCATCTATTTAGCTTAAAATATTAAAATCAACTTGAGGACAGGACACAGCCGTAAAAAAGACAACCTTAGGGTGGGTCATAAGAAGTGAAATGTTTGAGGCTGTGTAGAAATTATTTCTACTTGAGAGTCTTCACTCACATTGTACTTTTTGTGTTTTCCTCCATGCTATCTATCTATCTATCTATCTATCTATCTATCTATCTATCTATCTATCTATTACAATTTATTCACTTTGTATCCCAGCTGTACGTTTCCCCCTGTCTCTTCCCAGTCCCACCTACCCTCCCTTTTCTCCCCTTAGTCCATTGATAGGGGAGGGACCTCCTTCCCTTTTATCTTATACTAGCCTATGAGGTCTCGTCAGGGCAGGCTGTATCATCTTCCTCTGTAGACTGACAAGGCCTCATCCCCAGAGGCAGGTGACAAAGAGCCAGCCACTGAGTTCATGTCACAGACATGCCTTGCCCCCCTACTAGGGAACCCACTTGAAAACTGAGCAGCCTATAGGTTTCCTCTGAGTAAGGGTTCTAGGTCCTCTCCATGCATGGTCCTTGGTTGGGGTATCAGTCTCGGCAGGGTCCCCAGCACCCAGTTTTTTTGGCTCTGTTTGTATCCTTTTGGTGTTCCTGTCCCCTCTAGATTTTTTCTAACTCCCTTTTCTTCCATAAGTTTCCTTGCACTCTGCCCAAAGTTTGTCTATGAATCTCAGCATTTCCTTAGATATCCTGATGGGTAGAGTTTTTCAGAGGACCCTGTGGAAGACTCTACCTCACACCCATCACAATGGCTAAGATCAAAAACTCAAGGGATTATGCATGTTGAAGAGGTTGTGGAGAAAGGGGAACCCTCTTCCATTGCTGTTCAGACTGTAACCTTGTACAACTGATTTTGGAAATAAATCTGGCACTTTTTCAGAAAATTAGAAATAGAAAAAATTAGAAATCTTAAAAATCAGCTTTACCACTCCTGGCATGTATCTGAAAGATGCTCAATCATACAACAAGGGCATTTGCTCAACTATGTTCATAGGAGCTTTGTTCATAATAGCCAGAATCTGGAAACAACCTAGATGTCCCTGAACTGAGGAATGGATATAGAAATTGTGGTTCACTAACAAAATGGAATACTACTCAACAATTAAAAACAAGGAAATCATGAAATTTGCAGTCAAATGGTAAGAACTAGAAAAGATCATCCTGAGTGAGGTAACCCAGAAGCAGAAAGTCACATATGGTATATACTCACTTATAAGTGAATATTAGCCATATAATATATTTTATATAAGATATATATATATATGTTAAACAAACTAAAATCTATAGTTCCAAAGATACTAAACAACAAGGAGGTCCCTAAGAAAAAGGCTCATATCTCATTCAGAAGGGCAAACAGGATAGACATCAGAAGTAGGAGAAGACAGGGAACATTGTATTTTTAAGATCTGGTTAATCATAATCAATAATATTTTTTCATGTAAAATCTAACTGAAATTATCACCCACAAAAGAAAGTGCCTAACCTGTGATGGATGTCAACTTGATTTGAAAGAATAATATTGTTATGATCCTTTATAAACTAAAATTCACATAGACAAATACTTTTGTATAGGTAGTTCATTTCCTTCAAATCTTGTCTCAAGAAATGCAGCTTAAGGAATATTTGGAATGTGAAAAGGAAATGAGAGCAAAGGGTAAGAATGAACCACAATGATCCCAACCGTATATACCAGTATCTTCCTTCCTTCACAGTCTTAGATAATTGAAAAAAATAGGTCTGAGAGACCTGAGCTGGCATGTTCCTTGCCCATGTTACTGTTGCCATTGGTGAAGGGCCAAACCAGAGCTATCTGTGCAAGTGCTACCCTGTGGAAGTCTTGCTCTATGACCGCCAACATTATCAGAGGAGCCTTGACAGACAATGCAGAAAGACTGAATATGGATACTTAAGATGAAACTACAAGAGATTTAGTGAAAACTGTTACAAACCAGCTGATGGCTAATATCTGATATCCAAAAGAAGTTGTAATGTAGATCCAAGAGCTAAAGGAGAAGACTATAGTCATCAAATGATGTATATAAGGAAAACTCTGCAGATCTATGAGAAAGACAGGCAAAAGCCAGAATTTAGAGAAGACAGATTAGAGAAAGTACAGTGCTATTGCTATTCCCAAAAATCTCTTGGGAGCTTTGGTGAAATATTGGGTTTTCCCCAAGATACTTGATAAGATGAATCATTGCTGGTAGTCTTTCCTAGATGGCACTTAAGTTATACCACTATAAATAAAAAGAAAGTATTTTTCTTCCATAAATTCACACTTGGAAACATTAGTCTTCTCCCTTTGATACAGTTGGAGTTAGGATTTTGAGAAATGACATTTCTAAATTTATTAAATCTCTTGAATAGATCTGAGTTCTAAGAAAATTTGCTGACACTCCTCACAGAGAATTGCCACTTCAAATCTCAATAGTGAAGTAGAATATATTTCACACCAAGCAATAATGACTTTCTTTGCTTTTGCTTGTTTTTAATTGAGAATTTGCTTTTATCAAATCCAGTATCCATTTTTTCCACTCAAGTTCTTTCATTATCAACTCCACTTTCTTTCTCAACTTCAAGTGCTTTTTATTTAACACACACAGACTACTTACTGCTGCCTATATGTGCATTGGTGATGGACAATGAAAGCATGAAGGTTGATAATTGACAAATGAGACCCTATGAAACTGAAAAGCTTTGAAGCACAGTAAAGAACGTAAACAGTCAACTAAGAAGACAACCTAATGAATGGGAAATATTAACTAGGTATACATCTGACAAAGTATCAGTGCATAGAATATTCAAATAACTGAACAAAGCTAAACACTAAGAAAACAATAACTCAATTAAGAATTAGGTTCTGAAACTGAACTCTTAAAAGAAGAAGCTCACGTGGTTTTGTTAAATGATAATAAACAGAAATTCATGATCATTTTTCAACTGTTGTCAGTCTCAGAGTGCTCTATATTTTATCAACATAAAATGATCATATTTTTGATAGGATATTCATTTCAAAATAATGGGATGTGGTGCCATGATTAATCTTTATTTGTTTTACTTTTTTCCATTATGAAATATTTTATGATATATAAAGTAAATGACATACTGAACATTAATCAACATGCATATATTTTGCAAACATAGGTTAAAAATATAATCAGAGCATCCTTTGGTGTAAACTATGATTGAATTTGTTCTATTTCCCATTTATCTTTTATTAAAAATAGATTTTTTTCATGCAAAATACTCTTAAGTTTTTGTTTTCTGTCCTCATACTTCTCAGAGATCTTCCCGTCCTAATTCACAAATTTTCTGTCTCTCCTTATAATACAAACTGTCATGTAAATAGTAATAATAATAATAGTAATAATAGATAAGATAAAACAAAACAAATATGAATATGACAAATACCGAAGAAAATGAATCAAAGAAAAAGTACAAGAAACACTATAGATGCAGAAAGAAAGTTTGCACACACAGGAATCCCATAAAAAAAATGGAAAGCCTATATGTAAAGAACTATAAGGTTAGAAAAATGCCCATACAGAACATGAAACAAAACAAAACAAAAATCCTTTAAGGTGCCATTGAGTCCATTTTTTTTTTTTGTTGACCATCTGCTAATGGATATGGAGCTTAGAGCTTAAGAATGGTTTGTATCCCCTGTCAGATTCCATTGGAGAACACTATTTTTTTTTTTTTATTTGTGAGCTGTTATTAGTTGAAACTAAAGTCTGGGATAGGGATTGGGGCATGTTCCCATTTCTCCTCTCAGTCAGTGCTGAGACCACATATCATGCTGATCTGTGCAGCCCTGTGTATGACTGCCACAGTCTCTGTGAATTAATAAGTAAATTGGCCCTGTTGTGTTTAGAGGACCTGGTTTCCTTAAATCCTCTATGCCATGTGGCTCTTAAAATCTTTCAACCTATTCTGCAGTTGGATTCTCTGAACTCTAATTCTCATTCATAAGGTCAAACAGACACTAGAAGTGATTGAAGAGAGGAAATAGGAGGATGGAAGACTGCCATAGATGTCTTCTACAGGATCCACCAAGCAAAGGATCAAAACAGATTCTGAGACTCACAGCCAGACACTGGGCAGAGCACAGGGATTCTTATGGACAAGTGGGAGGATAGAAGGACTCAGAGGCATCAGGAACTCCACAAGGAGACCAATAAAGCCAACATATCTAGGCCTAAGGGGACTGCAGAGACTAATGCACCCACCAAAGACCATATATGGAGAGGACCTACATCTCCTGCTCAGATGTGGCCAATAGGCATCTCAATCTCCATGTGAGTACACCAGTAAAGGGAGCAGCTGTTGTTTCCAACATTTACTCTGTTCCCCTCTCTTTGTTCACTTGCCCTTGGCAGGGTGGACTTGCCAAGCCACAGAGCAAAAGGATGCAGGCAGTTCTGATGAGACTTGATAGGCTGGGGTCAGATTGCAGGGGAGGCTTCCCCTTTCTGAGGACTAGGGGAGGGAGATGGAGAGGAGATGGAGGGAGGGTAGGACCAGGAGGAGCCAAGTGATGGGACTACAATTGGGATGTAAAATGAATAAATTATTAAAAATAAATTTAAATAAAAACAATAAAGGATACATTCCGTTTAGGATGAAGTGTTCCAAAGTCTTTAATTCTTTGAACATTGTCTAGCTGTGAGTCTTTGTATTTGTCCCCATCTCCTGTAGAAGGAAGCTTCTCTAATGATAAGTGAGCAAAACACTCACCTATGAGCACAGCACAATGTCTCTGAAGTAATTTCATTTCTACGTTCCTTTAGTAGAATCGTAGTATTGTTTTCCCCTAGATTTCTGGCCTATCTAGTCTCAGGTTCTTCACAACTTGAGGAGTGCCACGTATGGTTCCAATCAGATGCTGGTTGGTTACTCCCACAACCTTTGTGGCATTAGTGCCGCTGGTGCATCTTGCAGACCAGTCATCACTCTAGATAAAAGAGTTTGTAGTTAGGCTTGTGCTTACTGTTCTTCTCAGGCAAAGTACTTTCCAGCACCATAACCATGAGTCCTTCAGTGTGAAAGCTCCAAGTAGACACCATCCATGCTTACTCTTGACTGGCAACGTGATAAGATTTAGAATCACCACTGAAACAAATATCTGGGTATGTCTGTAGGAAACACACACACACACACACACACACACACACAGATTATGTTAATTTAGAAAAGAAGGTCCAGACTAAACGTGGTAACTCCATTTCATGGGTTGTCATGGAACAAATAAAAAGATTGTTTTTTCAGTTTTTTTTTAAATTAATACAAAGAACTAATATAAATTATGTCAACATTTCTAGACAGTGTGTGATGTAGATAAAACATATATCTGAGTACTGAGGTATAGACTAGCTTAAGAAGGACTCAGAGGCATCAGGAACTCCACAAGGAGACCAATAAAGCCAACATATCTAGGCCTAAGGGGACTGCAGAGACTAATGCACCCACCAAAGACCATATATGGAGAGGACCTACATCTCCTGCTCAGATGTGGCCAATAGACATCTCAGTCTCCATGATTGAGCTTGATAGCTTCTGGAAAGTCTCAGACACAAAATTCTTAGAAATCAAGGTTTAGCATCCAGTCTGCAATATTAGTTTTTTTAAAAAAATCTTCATGATTTGTTTAATTTTCATAGTATTAACTTTTAAAATAACCTAAATTGTGCATATACATGGAAAGCCCATTTCGTATTTTATTTGCTAAAAATAAAAATAAAAAAATAAAAAAAAAATAAAAACACAGAAGTAGGTCAAGCACCTTTATTAATTAACTCTATTTCATTAAAATCATGTCCTCCAGTTTAAAATGCCTTTGCTCTTGTGTGTT
The DNA here is from genome assembly GCF_030254825.1 of Meriones unguiculatus. Taxonomy (NCBI): domain Eukaryota; kingdom Metazoa; phylum Chordata; class Mammalia; order Rodentia; family Muridae; genus Meriones; species Meriones unguiculatus. The sequence goes on from NC_083356.1 coordinate 87,453,933, forward strand.
AAATTCGTGTGGATGGTCCATAAACAGTCCCTAATTAGTCACATGTGTATTCAGACGTGGGCTCATGTGTTATAAACTAACACTGAAGTGTATAAGGAACTGTCAGTCAGATCAAAAGTCAACTGAAAATCATCCCATTTGCGAAGCTGAAAGCCTGTCACAGTTAGTTAGTCATAATTGTTTAAAACATCAACCAAATTCTTATTCTAATTGAGCATGAGTTGAAAGGCTACCCACTTTGATGTCCTCTCTTTTATCATTTGTATACAGTTAAAACTACTATTATGCTTTTCCTTGAAATTCCCCTCGGAGGGGTAGACATTACTTGGTTCTGAAAATATACAGGTAGATGAACCTATAATTGCAGAGTGTTTGCAGAGTTTCCAGTTATTCCTGTAAATATTGACATGCAAATATTCAAAGGTAAACTTCTTTCATGACTTTCCTGTATTTGATCTCTTTCTCCGGACACGTTTGATTTGGTGCAAAGAACACGTTTGCAATAATAATTTCAGGAATCATATTTTAAAGTATATTGTTTCCCTTAATCTATTATTTCACCTTGATAAAGATATGTAATCATGTACTTTATGAATATTCCACAGTCTATGAGTAAATATATTAGGCTTAATGGTGCCATTATAGAGATTCTATGATAGCGGCTGAGCAACACACTGGATTAATACATTTACATATGTCAATGAACTCCACATGACAGCTCTGTAATTATATTCTTTTAATGTAAAAATTTCATACAAAGCCTGAATTCACTCTCGTCCTATGGTTTCTGATAAACAATATCCATGAAGTGACTTAATCACATAAAACCTCTGTGGACAACTTTCAGGAACACTGCATTGATCATGGTACCACCCTTTCAAAGGATTATGATTTTGTTCAAAAGTTCAATTATCCCTTACATTTACTTAAATCATGTAAAGAAAGTGCATAATTTTCCCATGTATTACCATCCACAGTACCACATATCTGGGTATCTGTCTATGGTTAATATTCTACCTGAAACACTTGCTTTGTAGTTCTTTTTTATCTGCCATGGGCACAGACATGCATGTGTAACACAGAAATAAATGCAGTTAAAATACCCATACACTGATTTAAAAAAAAAAATTTAGAGGCTAAAATATCAAGAACATACCTGCTTAGGAGAACTTACAACTTTTAATCCAAAAAAGTTGTAAGTTCTTTTTCCAGAAAGGAAAAGAATTTCAGAGTAATGTAATATCTCATTCTCTGTCTTATCAAATTAGGCATATCATATAAGTTCAATAATTCTTGATAAGTTTTCAATACTGTGGAATATCTTTAAACAGTTCCCATAATTGAAGGTAAATGTTACAGTTTCTTTAGCGTTTTTATAAACCTTAAGATAATAAAGTAAGCGGAACTTGCTGTGGTCTGATTTTAAATTCAGATGTTCAAAACTGGCAATGTTATGGTAGGGGAAACTCCAGAAAAGAGGGGGAAGAAGGACGGTAGGAACCAGGAGGTAAAGGGCACCACAAGAATTAACCCACAACATCAAATAAGCAGGGCTAACAGAAGCTTACAAACTGAAGCAACAATCACAAAACCTTCATGCATCTAAGCTAGGCCCGCTGTATATATGCCATGGGTGTGTAGCTTGGTGTTGTTGTGGGTCTCCTAACAGTGGGAGTGGGGTTTGTCTCTGACTCTTGCCTGCTCTTGGGAACCTTTTCCTCCGCCTGGGTTGCCTTGTCTACCCTTGATATGACTGGAGGTACCTAGTTATATTGTAACTTTTTACGCCACATTTGGTTAAGGTAATTGGGGTCTGCGCTTTTCTACAAGAAAACCTAGGAGTGGATCTGGGCGTGAGGCAGGGCCGGGGGCGGGGAGTGGAGTCAAAGAAGGTACTGGCTGGAGTGGAGGAAGCAGAAATTGCAGACAGGATGTGATGTGATAGATGAGAGAAGAATTTAAAAAATTAAAAGAACACGGAAAGTTGGACATTGCTTTCTTTCCAACATTTACTATAACATTTTCCTGAGTAGACTGGCACAGAACAGACCGAGTAACGCCTACAATATGTTATGTTCAGGTACTTCTCATATTTTTGGATTAAAAGTTGTAATGTTTTAAAAATTTGCATATAAATTGAAATACTACATTTTGATGTGAAGTTCTTTTTCTAATACATAATTGCTGAAAAGCGCTCCCAACATTCTGACAGTAGCGGAGAGAGAGAAAATAGAATAGCTGACAACGAGCCGAAGTCAAACGTTCAGTATCATTTCATCGGTGTCTTGATTCTCTTATATGTAAACAGGGGTTCTTCAAGACATGTGTGATGATATGTCTATACTTAATTTGTAATTTGTATCTTATTTAGTGTCACAGCCAATGAATTCTCAGCCTTACACAAGTAACTCTAGGCAACTAAGGAATGTTAAGAGTGGGAGAAACAGTCTTTTCCTAGGAAGAGGATACCAAACAGTCATCCCGAAACTAAGGGGTCATCCCTGAAAAACACAGTTATACATATGAGTAACCTTATACAGACTGTGAAGGATATATTTAGAAATATAAATGTGTGTGCATATATATATATATATGAATATATGAAAAGAGCAAGGAGGGGTCCATGGGAGTACGAGGGAGAAAAGGAAAAAAAGAAATGTAATTACATTAATCTCAAAACAAAACATTTTCCCTAATTATTTTATCTTAGAGTATTACTTTTAGAATGTTGTTGATGATATAGAACAAGGGGCACTTGAAACAGAGGTCACCAAACTGTGTTTCTGAAAGTTTTTTTTTTTAATTTATTCTTTCTTTCTTTCCTTTTCTTTCTTTCTTTCTTTCTTTCTTTCTTTCTTTCTTCCTTCCTTCCTTCCTTCCTTCCTTCCTTCCTTCCTTTCTTTCTTTTTCTGTCTTTCTTTCTATTTTTTTACAATTGATTCACTTTATATCTTAGTTGTGGTCTTGTCCCTAATCTCCTCAAAGTCCCACCCCCCTTCTCTAATCCTCCCCTACACCCTTCCTCTAGTACACTGAAAGGGGGAATTCTCCTACCCTGCCATCTGACCCTAGCTTATCAAGTCTTATCAGTACTGCCTGGATCCTTTTCCTCTGTGGCCTGGCAAGGCTGAATTGCCAGAGGGATGTGATCAAAGAGCAGGCAACTGAGTTCTTGCTGAAAATCTTGATAGTGATTTGCTAGGCAAGCCAGGGTTCTACACAGCCAATCTGCTTGTGAATTCCTGTCTCCGAGGTCCCTATGAGGTCTCTACCTTTCAAAGAAACTCTCATGAAGTGGCAAAGTGTCTTACCCAAGACTCACTTCAATTATACCTTAGGCCTTAGCCTTAAATGCCCTTTCTTATTTTTCCCCCTTTGGCATATGTAATCTAAAGACAACAATCAAAGAGTCACCCAGTGTGTCTCATGGACAATGGGATTAGTGTTAAAGAAAAGGGGCAATTTTGAATCATGTATGGGAGTTTTGAATTAGTCACTCAGATTGTCCGCTGGCACCTCTGGCTTTGTGCCAGTGTCCCAGGAGATGGGAAATGGTAGGGATTGCAAAAATTAGTTAAAATCTGAAAGAACTCTTTCATTAGAATCTTCCAATGATTTTGGAAACCTAATAGTTCTTTGCAAGCTCTGTCCTCCTGGGACTAAGGAGAAGGGGGTGAATAGAGGGTGTGGAGTATGTTCCCTATTCATGGTTTCTATTGACCATGAAAATGTCACAGCCTTGGAACAAAACATCGGCTGATAACTGGAATGCAGAATGACTTGAGACAGTATTTTATTCTGTGGGTTGCTGGGAGATTCCACTGAATTGATGATGTGAGATAAATCAAAGAGCATAGCTAACATTTGGGTGCAGGTGTTACAGACCAGAAGAAAAAGGAGTGGCAGTAGCTGTGTGTATTGGGACTTTCATATGGTCCATGCTTCTAGAGTCTTTCTAGAGAGGTGAATATTTGGAAATGGAATTAAGAATCTCAGACCAAATTAAGAATCTCAGACAGTGAATTATGTATTCCTGAAAATTAATAAAAATAACTATTTGGAAGAAGTTGTGTTTACGGACTAAAGCTATCACAGGTTAGGTAGGATTATAAAATGGAATGATCATTAAGTGTGTTGCTTTCATGACCTTAGAAGACAACACATAAGAAACTATGGTCCTTCATAAAAGACAGAAGCTGGAAACAACTTAGATATCCCTCAATTGAAGAATGGATACAGGCGTTGGGTATAATCCAACCAAGGACCATGCATGGATATTACCTAGAACCCCTGCTCAGATGTAACCCATGGCAGCCTCAGTATTTAAGTGAGTTCCCTAGTAATGGGAACAGGGACTGCCTCTGACATGATTTCAGAGGCTGACTCTTTGATCACCTCCCCCTGAGTGGGGAGTAGCCTTGCCAGGACACAGAGGAGGACAATGCAGCTAATCCTGTTAAGACATGATAAGCTAGGATCAGATGGAAGGGGAGGAGCACCTCCCCTGTCAGTGGTCTTGGAGAGGGGCATAGGAGGAGATGAAGGAGGGAAGGTGGTATTGGGAGGGTATAAGAGAGGAGGCTACAGCTGAGATACAAAATGAATAAACTAATTGATGTAAAAAATAAAAGCTTAATTAAAAAAGAATGGATACAGAAATTGTAACACATTTTCACAGTGGAAATGGCTGAGTGGTGACTTGGCTATTAAAAACAAGGAAATCATGAAATTTCCAGGCCAATGAATGAGGTAACCCAGAAACAGAAAGACACACATAGTATATACTAAGTGGATATTAGCCCTATAATACAGGATAAACATATTAAAATCTATAGTCCTAACGGTAATCAACAAGGAGGACCCTAGGGAAGAAGGTTAACCCTCATTCAGAAGATAGATATCAGAAGTAGGAAAAGACAGGAAACAGCACAGGAACCTTCCACAGGGGACTCTGAAAGACTACCCAGCAGAGGATCGAAGCAGATGCTGAGACTCATAGCCAAACTTTGGGCAGAGTTCCGGGAATCTAATGAAAGAAGGGGGAAATAGAAAGAACTGGAGGGGACAAGAGCTTCACAAGGAGACCAACAGAGGCAAAAATCTGGGCTCAGTGTGGTCCAGCAGAGACTGATGAATCAACCAAGGACCATGCATAGACCCCTTGCTCAGATGTAGCCCATAGGCAACTCAGTCTCCATGTGGGTTCACTAGAAAGAAGAGCAGGGGCTGTTTTTTTGACATCGACCCAGTTGCCGGCTCTTTGATCATCTCCCTCTGGCTAGGTGGCCTAACTAGGCATAGAGAAAGAGGATCCAGACAGTCTTGATGAGACATGATAGGCTAGGGTCAGATATTAGGGGAGGAGGACCTTCCCCTATCTGTAGACTATGGGAGGGACATGGGGGGAGGTCAGAGGGAGGGAGAAGAGGAGGGAATGGGCTACATCTGGGAAACAAAGTAAATAAGTTGTAATGAATAATAATAATAAAGAAAAATCAGAAGTAAAGAAAACAAAAGAAACCGTGGCCTATACAAATGCAATTTTGGCTTTCTAGGGTTAAAGACTAGGGAAGTAAAAGTTTGAGGATGGATTTGTTTTGTTGTTTGTTTATTTGGAAAATCAGAAACATAGAAGCTCCTGGCCACAGACTTTGCATCACATACAAACATATCAAGTGCAGCATGTCACACATAGATGAGAGAAAATTTGATAAAATTGGGTCTTATTATTGGCAATGCTGTTGAGTTCTGCTATTTAAATAGTATATTTAGTCAGATTTTGCATGCAATGAATAAGAAAATGTGTTTTGTTATTATTTAATAATGTATATAAAATTCATTAAAATTAAGTGGTTAATAGGATTGTTAATAGAATCTCTGTTTATCTACGAATGCAAAAATCTTCTTAATTCCACAAAATACTTGGAATTCAGCTATCTTCTCACTTTATTCTCATCTTCATATACTTTCGTTATTTTATCTATGTTATTTTAGTTTTTTGTCTTTCACATAAATTGAGGCTAAGGCACACACAGGCACACACATGCACATTGCTGGAGACTGAACATAGGCCTGCCTGATTCATAGTTAGGAGAGTGAGCCACAGCCCTGGCCCCAATGCTGATATATAGCATGGATTTTATTCTAATATCAGGGAGCAATGTACATCTGTAATATATTGAGTTTTCCAACCCATAAACACAATATGCCTTTCTATTTATTCAGAAGTTCTTTGATTTAATGACTTTTATAGTTTTATTATAAGAGAACTGGGCATATTTAGTTAATTTAGACTAAAACATTTTAAGGGTTTTTTTTGTAAAGAATTATAAATGGTGTTGCATTTTTAATTTTGACATGCATATGTTTCACTAGCTTCCAGAAACACAATAGACTTTTTTTTTTTTAACATAGCTTGTGTCACTGTTAGATTTTCTCATTATCTTAGGATATTTTTTATGGATTCTTTGGAATGTTCTCAAAGGACAAATATACTATGAAAAGTAAATTGTTACATAGAATTGGCACAAGGCACTTCAATCATCAGTGTCACAGATTAATTGGAAATATTTCCCACTAGCTGGACGATGAATTGTTTTCACTGAACTTCCTTGCAGCACTACCCTAAAGAACAGACTACAGAACAAAGTTTGCATGTACTCAGATAATTAGAAAGTGTTCCACTCCTTCAGAGCCTCTTTTAACACTCAGCTAAATGGTTATCTGAAAACTTATTTTGGAATATTATTACCTTTGAGAAAGCATTGTTATTGAGCACTTTTTTCTAGACGACATTAATGTGTATAATTAAAAACATACAATTCAACTTCTCTGCAGGATATCTATGAAATCGTTTATGGGTTGTTTTTTCTTGTCCTTCTAGGTGTTGCTAACAGTGGGCTCAGGGTAATGAGAACAAAGTTATTTTTAGGTTGGCATAAGTGTTTTGGTTGCTCTAAACTAAAAGGCCTTATTTAGAGTCTGTATGCACTACTATGGAACACTGTGTTTTATACAAAGCTAATTGCTTTCTTTAGTTTTGCCATTATCCATTTTTTTCCTAATAAGGCTTTTGCTACTAAAGAAATGAAAATAGAATTGAATTGTATTGCTGTTTGAAAAAAAGCTTTTAAAGAAAAAGGATATATTAAAAAAACAAACCCTCAACTACCTATCACAGTTTAAAGGAATTAATACTTAATTTAAAAATAAATGAGACAATACGTATTTTATGCATGTTAAATAAATAACAAGGAGAACCCGAATGATTTTTATGTCCCTGCATATTTGCAAATACAGAAGATAAAGAACTTAATTTTTTCTGCCCACAGGTAGGCCAATATTCAGAGTAGATTCTACATTTTTATTACAGTCTTAACTATGCCCTCTTCTGCATTGGTTACTAAAAAAGAGCAACATTAAATTCTTACGGCCCTTGAATGTAGAAGATTAGTACCTATAGCAGAAAAAAAAATGTCAGATTATTATTAATTAGTTGTTCAATGTCTTACCATCAAGTTTCGAGCTCAATATACCCTGAAAAATTAATACTAAGTTGAATATAAAACCCAAGCCACTGTCCCAAGGTCATTGAATATTTGATAGCATAGGGAGATGTAGTTCTTATTATCTAATACTGGCTATTATTGTACTGTCCATTTGGACATGAGTGATTTGTGACATAGTCAGAGTGGTACTTTCTTATGTCTAATCATAAAGGGATGAAAACCAGAATGAGACAGAAGCTTAGACCATTGTTAGATTGAGTTTATTCATTTTGGGGGGGCAGATTGAGCCAAAAATAGGCAAACAAAATTATCTGTGTGTAGATGGCAAGATAGAAATGTAAGAGATCAAAGAGGTTAGCAAACATGGTCTTACTACTAATACTATTTTTCCTTCAGTTTTCTGAGTACCAACTCATTTTGAAAGGCAGTTTTTTATGTACTTTTGGAGGATTCCTGAAGGCTTGTAACCCGAAAATTATGAACTACACATTGAAGAGACACTCAGCTTGTGAAAAACAGTGCAGCCAAAGTGAATTTGTGTTTAGTGGTACTCACTCTTTCTCCCTAAGGCTGTTATACCACCCTGAGCAGGTGACATTCTACTGTCTTGTTTTTCTGTACCAGTATGTCACTGGGTAGTCTGATAAACTGGATTTTCAGTTTAAAATTATCTGTTGCAGAAGATCTCTCAGAGTGATCACCATGACAGGTATATCAGACTGTGCACAAGCTTAGTCTGAGATTACCTTCCAAATGGTGCTCACTCTTTCTGTGGAAGAAAAGAAAGAATTGCATTTCAACCTCTTACTCAAGCTCTGGCTAATATGTAATCAAGTGTGGCAAAGCGCTTTTCATAACCTCTACAAAGAGCAAATGGAATCAGCCTGGAGAAATTCACAAGGCCTCTTTTCAAACAACACATAATAAAAAGGCTAGAAAAAGGACAGTGGTATAATCACTAACCAATACACACAAACACACACACAGACAAATGTATATATTTAGATAGGTATGTATTTAGTTTATGTGTTCCTGTGTGAATGCTACGAGTATGTGTTGA